>NC_142951.1:7070118-7112335 GCF_046866305.1 Octopus bimaculoides
TATATATATATATATGTATATATATATATATATATATATATATATATATATATATATATAATATATATATATATATATATATATATATGTATATATATATATATATATGTATATATATATATATATATGTATATATATATATATATGAGGCAAGACCTTCGTACATTGAGCCTCATGAGGCAAGACCTTCGTACATTGGGCCTCACCGAGGCGATGACTACGGACCGAGACCTTTGGAAATGGGCTGTGCGTGAGAAGACCCGGCAAGCCAAGTAAGATCGTTGACAGTGCCCCTGGACTGGTTCTTGTGCGGGTGGCACATGAGATGCACCATTTTGAGCGTGGCCGTTGCCAGTACCGCCTGACTGGCTCCTGTAGGATTTTCTCGCGAGATCGTTGCCAGTGCCCCTGGACTGGCTTGTGCGGGTGGCACATAAAAGACACCATTTCGAGCGTGGCCATTTTCGTGCGGGTGACACGTAAAAGCACCCACTACACTCTCTGAGTGGTTGGCGTTAGGAAGGGCATCCAGCTGTAGAAACTCTGCCAAATCAGACTGGAGCCTGGTGTTGCCATCCGGTTTCACCAGTCCTCAGTCAAATCGTCCAACCCATGCTAGCATGGAAAGCGGACGTTAAACGATGATGATGATGATGATGATGATATGCATATATATATATATATATATATATATATGTATGTATATATATATATGTATGTATATATATATATATATATGTATATATATATATATATATATATATATATATATATATATATATGTATGTATGTATGTATGTATGTAGGTATGGATGTATGTATGTATGCATGTATGTATGTATATGTATATATGTATGGATGTATGTATATATATATATATGTATGTAAATATATATATGTTTGTATGTATATATATATGTATGTATGTGTATATATATATATATATATATATTATATATATGAATATATATATATATATATGTATGTATGTATGGATGCATGTGTATATGTATGTATATATATATATATATATATATATATATATATATATATATATATATATATATATATATATATATATATAATACATACATACATACATATATATATATATATATATATATATATATATATATATATATATATATTTATATGAGGGGCATGGTTGTGGGTGTGGAGTGGGGTCTGACATATTTTAATGATATTAACTTATTACTATATCAGGGGACCAAAATGAGATTAGCCCTATTTTGATAAATACATTTGGCATTTTTACATAACCTATTACAGCATAAAGTTTAAATCCACCCCATCTCAAACAAACATGATCATACATATATATATACATATATATGTCTGTGTATGTGTCAGCTATATATGTATATATATATGTCTGTGTATGTGTCAAATTCGATGACAGCACTGCATGACTAGTATCCATGCAAGTGGAGCGCTAAGAGCACCATCCGAGCATGACCGTTGCCAAGGCCGCTGACTGGCCCCTGTGCTGGTAGAATGTAAAAGGCACCATTCAAGCATGATCGTTACCAGCGTCGCCTTACTGGGACTTGTGCCAGTGGTACATTCGAGCGAGGGCGTTGCCAGTGCTGCTGGACTGGCTCCTGTGCAGGTGACATGTAAAAACACCATTTGAGCCTGGCCGTTGCCAGTACCGCCTGGCCGTTGCCAGTGTGGCTGCTGAAAGACCTTATGTCTGGCAATGGGACTCTGCACCATGCCATGCAAGCAGGAGAACCCAGTCATGGTTGTCAGACAATTTCTTCAACAACATCACCCCTAACATCAGGCCACCTAACTCCCCAGACTGCAACCCCCTTGATTAATATGTGTGGAGCACAATTGAGCAAGAGACAAAAAAAAAACGCCTTGTAACACCAAAGGTGAACTGAAGGCAAGGATTATGGCAGCATTGACCAACTTAAACAAGGAGTCCATCCAGAAGAGTTGCAGGAGATTGTGAAGTTGTCTGGAGGCCGTGGTTGAAGCCAATGGCGATTTTATTGAATAAATTTACTCTTTAATATTTCGAGATATTTTAATGTAATTTTGGTAAATATATCTCTTAAAATGAGATGTCAGTTTTATTTTCATTTTTGCATAATTTAGACAACAATTTATTCACCGCACCCTGTATATATCATCATCATCATCATCATCATTGTTTAACGTCCGCTTTCCATGCTAGCATGGGTTGGACGATTTGACTGAGGACTGGTGAAACCAGATGGCAACACCAGGCTCCAATCTAATTTGGCAGAGTTTCTACAGCTGGATGCCCTTTCTAACGCCAACCACTCAGAGAGTGTAGTGGGTGCTTTTACGTGTCACCTGCACGAAAACGGCCATGCTCGAAATGGTGTCTTTTATGTGCCACCCGCACAAGAGCCAGTCCAGGGGCACTGGCAACGATCTTGCTCGAAAACCCTATATATATATATATATATATATATATATATATATATATATATATATATTGGAGCTATTGCCATATAAAAACCACTGGTGGTGGTGGTGGTGGTGCCACATAAAAAGCACCCAGTGCACTCTGCAAAATTTTGGGCATTAAGAAGGCCATCTAGCTGCAGAAACCATGTTGAAAACCAACTATGGAACCTGGTGCATTTCCTGGCCTTGCCAGTTCCTGTCGAACCATCCAACCTATGCCAGCATAGAAAACAGATGATGATATATATATATATATTTGCTAATATGTATACACAAAATTAATATAAACAGCAGGTTGCAATATATATATATATATATATATATATATATATATAACTAATCGTCTTGTATTTTCTTTTACCCAAAGTCAGGAACTTTTCAGCATCCCTCAAGTGTGTGTATGTATATATATATATATATATATCCCTTTATGTTATTTCTTTTTCTTATATATTATTTTTTTCTTCTTGCAGTGTATAGAATTTGTCCAGCTCTTCAACCAAAATGCCCATACAGAGGTCTTAATGTTGACCGTTCAGTGGCTGCAGATGATGGAATGTATGCTGTTTCCTTTCACACTTTTGCTTGGAGCTCGCTACAGACATGCTTTCGGACATATTTGTCGTTATATGTTCCTCTGTGACAGATCTGTCTGTGAAAAAGGTAAAAAACAAGAATTTTAAATTCGTTTCAGACACAAAATGGTATTCAGCTTTACAAATCAATTCTTTTTTTTTTTAGAAAATTCAGCTTCAACTTCCTTCCTTTTATAGTTGTTTATCTTTTTCATTTTATCATCATCATCATTATCATCATTGTTGTTTAATGTCCGCTTTCCATACTGGTGTGGGTGGGACAGTTTGACTGAGAACTGGCAAGCCAGGAGGCTGCACCAGGCGCCAGTCTGATTTGGCAGGGTTTCTACTGCTGGATGCCCTTCCTAACGCCAACCACTCTAAGAGTGTAGCGGGTGCTTTTACATGCCACTGGCATGGGAGCCAGTCAGGCGGCACTGGCATCGACCATGCTCAAATGGTGCTTTTTACATTCCACCAGCACGGGTGCCAGTCAGGCGGCACTGGCATCAACCGCAACTATGATTTCACTCGGTTCAACAGGTCTTCACAAGCATGGCATATTGTCCAATGATTGAAGGTTGCTTTTAAATGGGCCAGTTATGCGGCACTGGCATCAGCCACAATTACAATCTCACTTGGCTTGCTGGGTCTTTTCAAGTACGGCATATTTTGTTATCGTTGATGCTGTTTTCTTCTTCTCCTCCTCCTCCTCCTCCCCCTCCTTCTCACTACTACTACTACTATTATTGACATCACACAGTATCCAATATCGTTAAGTTGTTGATTGAAGATATTGTGTCTGCTGAGGGTTTGTACTGTTTGTCAAGTCACAACAAAAACCTCAGAAAGACAGTACTTTACACCTGATGATGATGATGATAACAATAATAATTATTATTATTATTATGGCTGCAGTCTAATTATTATTATTATTATTTATCTTTTTCTCTCTGCAGAATCAACCTGCAAGTTGCAATCATATCGTCTAAAAGCCCACATCCAGGAGCAAAATTTAAAATTACAGGAGCATCTAGCATCAAAGAATGACCAATCTCATCCAGGGAAACCACAAAACAAGAATGGGTCAGCGATGCCAACAGAGAAAGAGGTCACTCTGTCCTCAGGTCAAGACATGAAAACCCGCGTGCAAGCCGACGTGCACATCTACTCCACAACCCCTACTCGGCATCTGCTCAGTGTTTCAACCCCACGTCGGAAATATTCCCAGTCCGAGGCAAATATAAATTTAAACCTGGAACGTACTGCGTCATCATCTCTGTTGCCTGTCATTGCTGAGAAACAGCGGCAGAGAGCAGCCTCGATCTCATCTCCTGTTGAATCCCCAAAAGAGAAGCGACAAAGCCCTCCTTCAGCTTCTGTCTCTGTTGTTGTTCATGATGAAAATACTAAGAATTACAACACAAACAATAATAATGTTCATGGTGCCATGAAATCTGCAGACAGTGAATTGAACAGTTCAAAACCTTCATCGCCCGTCAATTCAGAATCTAGCAGTGCTCAGACGTCGGAACTGTTCGATGAAGATGACATTGCAGAAGTCCTTGATCGATCACCCTCACCACCACCACATCCACTGTCACCACCTCCACCCACGCCACCGAAAGGATGTGAAAAGGCAGTTAGCAGAGCACCAATTGCTACTAATGTAGCCGCCGCTAAGAGCGATGAAGCAAATGCAGTAATGAGCAGTAGCAATGATAAAATTAATCAAGGTGATGATAAAGATGTCCCAGAACCACCAACAATAACTTTCTCAGGAGCGGAGCCCGTACAGCAATCAACCACGACACAGGGTGAGATATGGACATCAAAATCTCAGTGTCTTCCCACAGCCCCATCTGGTGTGAGTTTTGATTTCCATAGAACAAAACCTTATTTCGAACCTATTTCGGAAAACTCTAGCATCATCAGTGAGGAGGCACATTCAAAAGGTCTCCAGTCAACGACTTTATACAAAACCAAACCCTTGTACATGCGCTCCGAATCCTTCCTCCAAGCAGTGTCTTCCAGTTCTGCTTATGGAAGCACTGCTAAACCAGTCAGCAAGTTCAAATTGCTGTCCAAAACCTTAATGTCTTTCAGCTGGTTAAAGAACAAGACGCTGCAGCCCAATTCCTCTTTTTCTCACCGTTTTGAATCCGCAGACAATTCCCCAAAGACATCGATGATTCCCATGTTTAGTCGCAAGAATAAACCAGAAGAAAAACCAGAAGAAGATCAGTCCAAATATACGCTAACGACGCCATCAGTATCTCAGTCTCGGCGTAAGAGTGTCACATTTAAACCGGATGATAGCCTGATGCCTGAGAAGGATGACGATGACTCAGAGGAAAAATCTAAGGAAGGAAACGACACGGTAACGATTTCAGAATCAGTCACGCTCTCTTCGACAAACTCAGTTACTTCGTTACTCGGTCAAAACAAGTCCGACGAGAAAGATCATAACACACTGACAGGAATTGCAAACCTGGGGGCTGATTTCACTGATGAATCTTCTGTAAAACCTCCAAAAGAGAATCAGAAAATCGATGGAAAGGATAAGGAGAAGTCGGTTGACGTCAAGAGGAAAAATGAAAATTACACTGACCACCACATTGAAGAAAGGCAAACAGAGAACAGCACTCCCCTCTATCAGTCAGAAAACACAGATAAACAGAAACCACAGCGTGAAAATACACCAGTCTCTTTACGGAAACTTCCACTTCCACCATCACATTTGTCTAAGATTGCAGCTGCTACAGACAAAAAAAAGGGCCCTCCTCAGAATCCATTGATCTCCCAACCTCTTGCTGTATTATCTAAAAGCAAATCACCACCTTTCCCTCCACCACCACCGCCACCTGCAGCAGCAACAGCAGCCCCACCACCACCACCACCACCACCACCACCACCACCACCACCACCGGCGCCTCCTCTGCCTTCATCCACTGCGAAGACAAATCTAGCAAGTCCTTCCACAAATTGCCTTAAAAATGCCGACAGTGAGACACCCAATAAGAATTCCCAGTCAAAGTCATCATCCCCTGAAGCTCAGATTCAGAAACGTCCGTCCCTCATCACCAATGAACTATTGGCCTCTCACGATATCATAAAACGTTTACGCAACCAAGCAGAAAAGCACATGGTGGAGTCGTCTACAGAGAACATGGACCTGAGCGACCAGATCAGCATTGATACGACAACTGGAACCTACCTTCAAAGTGATGAAGACAAATCTGTCTCCGAATGTGTCCAGGACTCTCTATTGTTGTCCAGTTTTAATCGAATGTATCGCAGTGTTTCAGACGAATCCATTTTCTCACACATTGGCAGTGAAACCAAAGAGATGCCACCTAGTCTCTCTAAAGCTACGGATGATCTAACCATGGCTGGTTTTTCTGATATAAACCGAAGTCTCTTTTGGCCCAATCTGAAAAATGCTCGGCAAGGAACTCGGTCGGCAAATGACCTTCATTTGATTGCTTATGTTCCGCCGATAGCATCACGAACCATTCCAGTACAGAAAGTTAAGGCTCTCCAAGCGACATCTCCGGATAGAAATGTCAACAAACCTGAATCTCCAGAGTATGAAACTAGTAAAAAACTTGAAGAAAATGATGAAAAAGATCAAGATGATATCAGCGATTCGTCATCAACAGATTCTTTGAAATGTTTGAAAATTCTTAAGAAAATCGAACAGGAATCTGATAAAGAAAAAGTAGAACGGTTACGACAAGAACTCATGGATGTCGACACGCTTCGAACGTCCCCGCTTTTTATACGGAAATTGGAGAAAGAACTGTTAGCGAGGAAAAGATCGGCTGAGAAAGTCGAAAAGCCTATAATGGCAAGCGTTCGGACTGTAGAAGGTCCAGAGAAGGTTTTACCACAAAAATCCATGTTTAACATTGATGATGGTTCACCAAGGTCTCTGAAGAAATTCCTTACCGAGGTTATAGCAGAGAGGCAGGATATTGCCAAATCTGCTGTTACATCCTCACCTTCATCACCATTTGCAACGGCACCTCAGTCACCATCCTACACATCATCACCAGCAAGAACAGACAACACGATTAATTCCGGCCAGACTGGCCATGGTATAAATGCCATTATTGATGTGAAGACAATTGTTTGAAAACAACCATTTCCGGTATCTGTGTTCTTTAGGAGAGGTAAGATATCTAAAAAAACATTATTATTATTTTTTTTTTTGTTGTCATTTTTTTAAAACCTGATAATTAACAATGTTATATAATTATTATTTCTAATTAGTGGAGGTTGTTCCTTGTACTAACTGAAATAGTTAAAAAAAAAACAATATCAATCATTTCCTCGCCCTATAATTATTTCTAATTAGCTTTCTAATGCTTACTATATTAAATATGCTAACACTAACTTAACTATTGTTTTTTCCTCCTCTCCCTCCCTCCCTCCTCCTCCTCCTCCTCCTCCTCATCATCATCATCACCGTCGTTGTCATCATTATCGTTGTTGTTGTTGTTATCATCATCATCATTATCATTCTCATTATTATCGTCATCATCATTGTCGACATCATCATCATCATCATCATCATCATTACAATCGTCATCATCACCATTTAAGGCATCTTCCATGCTGGCATGGGTTGAACAGTTTGACAGGTTCCAGTGAATCTGCAGGGCTATAATGCTGAGCTCCAGTGTCAGCTTCGAAAATGAGATCCTGATTGGACACCCACATCATCATCATCATCATCATCATCATGGTTCACATCATCATCACCAACTTCATCACCACCATCATCATCATCATCATCATTGTCGTCGTCGTCACAAAATTTTAATTTTTTTTTTTTTTGCCTGGTCAGTGTTATTTCAAATTTGCTTCTATCTAGAAATCAAAAGAAATTACTACTGTCCCCTTTAAGCTTTGCTTTTGTGACCTGGACATCAATGTTTTGAAACAGACCTCATTTCCATTACACATCAAACAGATTCAGCACTGAGTTGCTGAAGCAGAAATATCCTTATAGCAAATATTCTGCTCAAACCTCGAATTTGCTTGTTGTCTTTGGTCAGTAAGTGTTATTTTCTATCTGCTTCTATCTAGAAATCAAGGAGGAATTTGAACTTGGAACAGACGAAATGCTGCAAAGCATTTTGCCCCACATGTCAACAATTCTGCCAACTCAACACCCCAATAATAATTCAGAAATAATAATGATAATAATAATCCATTCTTCTAAAGGCACAAGACCTGAAATTTTGGGGAAGGGTCGATTACATCATCCCCAGTATTTCACTGGTACTTAATTTATCGACCCCTGAAAGAATGAAAGGCAAAGCCGACTTCGGCAGAATTTGAACTCGGAACATAGCGACAGGTGAAATACCGCTAAACATCTCATCCAGCGTGCTAATGATTCTGCCAGCTCCAAGGCCTGAAATTTGTGGGGAGGGGACTAGTCAATCGCATCGACCCCAGTATTTCACTCGTACTTAATTTATCGACCCCCGAAAGAATGAAAGGCAAAGTCGACCTTAGCAGAATTTGAACTCGGAACATAGCGACGGGTGAAATACCGCTAAACATCTCATCCAGCGTGCTAATGATTCTGCCAGCTTGACAATAAATATTCTGCGCAATACCACAGATTTGCTTGTCAGTTGTTTGACCTTAACTAGTTGAGATGTCTTTTAGTAGCTGACAATATGTGCTTCTCTGATCAGGAGCAGAAGTAGTTGGGGAATATCACAGCCATATGTTGAGAGGAATTCTTAGCGATTTGAATAATTCACCTCAGGAAACACAGGTGTTTCGTTCATCGTCTTTAAACAAGTATTATTCAGGGACCTTTTGAGCGGAATGGGCTACTCGACCTGAAGAAAATTCTAACTGGGCCCCACCTGCGAGGTCATGCGCTGTTTATCTTGATATGAGATCACCATTTCGCATACATATGGTTGTGATGCATGTGCCTGGTGTACCTGTATCAGATGGGTAGTCTAGAGGGGTATACTGGGCTTCTTATGTTTTACCCCAGTGTCACTTTGATGGCATGCACTGCTCTCTCACTCGATAATAATAATAATAATAATAATAATAATAATAATAATAATAATAATAATAATAATAACAATAATAATGATAATGATATATTAAAAAGACCTATCAGAGTTGGCATAGCTGTGTACTTGTATGTCAACGTGAATCAATGATGTTAATTGGAAGATCAATACTATGAAATTGGCTGCACCTCGTCAATAATAAAAGATGACATCCAACCGAGTGATTTTATTTATAGCCTATTCTCTTATTTGTTCTACAATAATAAAGGGTGTTGTTGTTGTTCTTCTTCTTCTTGTTATTGTTGTTGTTACTGTTTAGCCACAACCTGCTCAGCCAGAGCAGAGATTATCCCATTTTTCGTTTTTTTTTGTTTTTTCTTTTGTCAGACTTAGTGACTAAGGGCCACAGTATCCGATGTCTCCCCTTTCATTCTTAAGACAGTAGGGTGCAATTTGAGGATAATTTAACTGATATTTCTCACAGACCAAGCAACCACCTTTAGGCAGGCTGCCTGCTGCCTTGTTAATGATGTTGTGTTTGTGTTAAGAGTACATCCGACAGGATGGTTTGTTGCAAGGGGTGGGTAGTCGGGTGACAAGTCTGGCGTAAATTTAGACATGAAGGCCATACTGCTGCGTGACTCAATTAAATTACACACTTCAGTGCATAGAGTGCAGTTCATTTGTTGTACACCTGAGCACTGTATACAACAAACTCAGCAGCACACCTGCGCCTGTCCTCGTTTTTGATCCCTCCTCTCTCTCTCTCTCTCTCTCTCTCATACTCTCTCTCACTCACTCTCATACTCTCTCACTCACTCTCATACTCTCTCTCTCTCTCTGGATAACCATGTACCTCCTCTACAACAAGGCACCTGTTTCTGCCTCTCTGTCACATTCTAACCTTTCACCATCTGACACAAGATCCCCCTCCTCCAATACCCCCTCATCTCTCAAAATTCCTTGTTTTGCACATTACTTGGTGACCCTGCCAGTGTTGGTGCCACTTAAAAAGCATCCAGTTCACACTGTAAAGTAGTTGGCATTTGGAAGGGCATCCAGCTGTAAAATCCATGCCAAAACTAACCTTGCCTGTGCTTGTGCCACATAAAAAGCACTAAGTCCACTCTGCTGAGTGGTTGGTGTTAGGAAGGGCATCTAGCTGTAAAAATCCTGCTAAAACAGTTACAGAAGTCTGATGCATGCTTCTGTTCGGCTGGCTCTTGTGAAACCATCTCACCGCCAGCATGGAAGGCAGACATTAAACAATGATGATGATGATATATATATATATATATATATATATACACACATATACAAGCACATGCACAAACAAATATATACGTACCAGCATATACATGCATAATTATATATAATAATCGATGGAGGAAACGGAAAACAGATTTAACGAGTCTTTTTATTAGTTTGATAATTATTTCAACCCATCCTGCAAATGTCCATTATGGGTAGGATATTGTGCATATCTAATTGTGTTGCATCAATCTGTGCAGTTTGTGTCATATCAGGTACATGCATAAAAAAGGGGATGTCCCTTTAGATATACTGGGTTCTACCAGGCATGTTGTTCATGCCCACTGTATTTTGGTGATAACAGGCTAGTTTCCTTCCTTGATTATTAACTCAATGAACACTGCAGAATTCCTGAGGTAGATCCAGGGGAAATGTATCCTAACTGCGGATAACACCAGGTAGCCTAAACTGTGGATGTGCTTTACTCAACACACTAATTGACATATACCCATTAGTCCCAAAAAATCACACACACACACTCTTTTATTCTTTACTTGTTCCGGTCATTTGACTGCGGCCATGCTGGAGCACCGCCTTTAGTCGAGCAAATCGACCCCAGGACTTATTCTTTGTAAGCCTAGTACTTATTCTATCGGTCTCTTTTTTGCTGAACTGCTAAGTTACGGGGACGTAAACACACCACCATCGGTTGTCAAGCGATGTTGGGGGGACAAACACAGAGACACAAACATATACACACACACACACACACATACATATATATATATATATATATATATATATATATACCGGAGTAAGTACATAAAATGTGCAACAAGGTGAAAAAAAAAAAAAGAGTACTCAAATACCAGAGATAGAGTAATAATATGCTTTATTTAAAAGCAGCAGAAATATAACAAAAGACTGTTACTTGGAGTTTATATATATATATATATATATATATACGACAGGCTTCTTTCAGTTTCTGTCTACCAAATCCACTCACAAGGCTTTGGTCAGCCCGAGGCTATAGTAGAAGACACTTGCCCAAGGTGTCATGTAGTGGGACTGAACCCAGAACCATGTGGTTGGTAAGCGAGCTACTTACTACACAGCCACTGCTGCGCCTATATAGCCATACATGTATGTATTTTATTATTTCAATTCTTTGCAGTATTTTCTCAGTCTCTCTCATCTTTCCTGACAACAAATACAATAATTTTTTTTTTTTGCATAATTATTTTTATCCCATTCTGATGATGGAAAGAAACAAAAAAAGAAAGAAAGACACACATCAAAGTATTTGTAAAGAAAACAAATCCTGCTTTTAGTTCCCTCCCACCATAAAACAAATGATTAACAACTGACAAAAGGACTACTTCGTTAGGCTTTTGTTTGCTTTCTTATTACTCTTTGTGTGTGTGTCTGGTATTGTTTATTTATTGCTTTGTACATTTGTTTCTCAGTTCAATTCTTGCAAAGCTCAACTTTCATCACCATCGTCGTCGTCGTCATTGTTATCGTCATCACCACCACCACCACCACCACCATCCTCACCACCACCACCACTATCATCATCATCACCACCACCACTATCATCATCATCACCATTACCATCACCACCATCCTCACCACCACCACCATCCTCATCATCACCACCACCACCAACACTATCATCATCATCATCATCATCACCACCACCATCGTCATCACCACCACCACCATCATCATCCTCAACTTTCTCTATGTTTGCGTGACCAGCCCAGGGTCTTACAGAGACGAGTTGTGTCCACAAGGGCGCAGTGAGTATGGAAGAAAACAAGCGAGCAAGGCAAGTGGTGCATGAATGTGGCAGAGTTAGCATTTTGTGTGCATGAACCATGCGTGCGCAAGACCAGGCGCTGAAGAAAGGTGCATGCGTGTGTATATGCAACAATACGTTTTCAAAGTGAAAGAGAAATATATATATATATATATATATACATGCAAAATGTGAATAATAATATAGAACATTCAAAAAAAAAGATATGTAACGGAACGGCCTGCTCGTGAAATTAACGTGCAAGTGGCTGAGCACTCCACAGACACGTGTACCCTTAACATACTTCTCGGGGATATTCAGTGTGACAGTGTGACAAGGCTGACCCTTTGAATTACAGGCACACCATAAGCAGGAAGTAAGAGTGAGAGAAAGTTGTGGTGAAAGAGTACAGCAGGGTTCGCCACCATCCCCTGCCGGAGCCTCGTAGAACACAACACCCGGTCTGGGAATCGAAACCGCGAGTCCGCTGCCCTAACCACTGGGCCATTGCGACTCCAGTTGTACCGATAAAAGGTTTTAATTGATGTAGCGATGTGTGTTATGGTGCAACGTCATGATCGCCAGTTTGTAACAATAAAAGTTTTTAGGTGAAGTCAAGGGTCACCAATTTGTAACAGTTAGATTTTAATTAGTGTATTTACCAATTGTAACTGGTAAGATTTGTTAGGTACACAATATTATGAAATGTCGGAGTCAGCAGATGTGACGATAAAAAATTGTTGTTATAACGACATGTTGTAGGATGCGAAAGATGAACAATACATGAAGTTTTAAGGAAATATTTATTTACCGTTACATTACAATACCTTGCCTCGGCGGGCAGGTTATGATAGATCCCAAAGCATGCGAAGTAAAGTTTGTGTTTGTGTTCTCTTCATTGTTTAGTAGTAATTACAGAGAGAGATAGAATGATGTAAGAGAATAGAATTAGAACTAGTGAGAGTTGTAGGGTTGTGGGACGTTGTCTCACAGTTGCTGACAGTAAACTTCATTTCTCCCTCTGACCAAGAAGGTTCTATTTCGGCCTAGCTAAAGGCATCTGGGAAATGTAAGACTGCTGTAACAGAAAAAAAACATTGTTCCACCGTGGTAAAAGTTCTGTTGCAGTGTTAATTTAAATATGGCCATGGTGGATCGAATCCACTTCAGGCATGCAAGATCCACTACATATAAATATTTTAAAATGTAACTACATGTGGATTGTTGGCGATTTATTTCTTCCATCTTCCTTTTCTTTTAGACTTTCCTGTCTCCTATTTGTACTCAAAACGCAAAACACCCTTTCTCTCCTCTGAGTGTCTTATTAATGCTTTGCCCACGTCCTTGTGTTGTTCTTTTTCTTGTCTTTTTCTCCATTTTTTTTATCAACTATATATACATATATATATATAATATACACACACAGACACACATTAATTGATTATAAAGTCAATGTTTATCAAAGCATATTTTGCTTTCAAAATTCAATAGAATCTACAGACAGCATTTAATATTTTTATGAACACCTATCTGCAAACTGATGACTGTTCTGGTCCAGACACTGTTGATAATGTGAAGTAAAGCAATTGCAAATATCAAGAAACATTTCATTTGCTATTTGTGTCCATTCTTGTTCAATAGCTGCTTTCAGTTAGTCAACTGTTGTCTCTTTTGTACCATAAACTTTATCTTTTAAGTATCCGCTGCACGAAAAATAAACTAAGTGATATGATGTCTAATGAATACAGAACATCCAATCCACTTGTTTGGCAAAATCTCATCGAGGTTGGCCCTTACATTGTTATGGTAGTGTGTGTTGGGGGCAGCCCCTGTTAGATAGTTAGGTACTTTATGGTGTGCAGCCTCAACCTCAAATAAATAAATGTAGAGAGGAGTGTTAACCTTCAGATGTTAATTAAAGCATGAGGACAATTAATTGAGCATTTGGTTGCCCTAGCCCTGTGTGTGCATATAAGGTCGACCTTGGCAGAATTTGAACTCAGAACGTAGTGACAGGCAAAATACTGCTAAGCATTTCGTCCAGTGCGCTATGGATTCTGCCAGCTCACCGCATCAATAATAATAATAATAATCCTTTCTACAATAGGCCTGAAATTTTGGTGTTGCGGGGGCGGGGGGGCAGTCAATTAGATCAACCCCAGTACACAACTGGTACTCAATTTATCGACCCCGAAAGTATGAAAGGCACAGTCGACCTCAGTGGAACTTGAATTCAGAATGTAGTGATGGGCAAAATACTGCTAAGTATTTCATCCAACTTACTAAGGATTCTGCCAGCACACCACATTGATGATGATGATGATGGTGATGATGATGATGGTGATGATGATGATGGTGATGATGATGATGATGATGATGGTGATGATGATTTTTTTCTTATTCAGGCATGAGACCAGGAATTTGAAGAAGAGGGTGTTTGTTGATTGCATAGATCAAGCTCGATTCTTGGGAGGAACTTGGTTTTATCGATCTCCAGAGTCGACAAAAAAACGAACGTGACCAACCTCAGCAGAAATTGAACACAGAAGGTAAAGCACCGGAATAAATAATATGCATGTAGATGTTATTAACTTCCACTGCCATCGTTTCTTAGGTGATCATCGTTCTTCCAGGTAAAAAAAAAGAAAAAAAGTAACAGGGAGTCTGTTATAATCTTTTGTATTATTTAATTCTTTTATCATCATCACCATCATCATTGTCATCATCATCATCATTATCACTGTCATAATCAGAAAGCAAAGAAAAAAACTGAGGATTTGTTTCTCTTCCTGAAGCCTATAAAGACCAAAAAAAAAAATTGTTTTTTGTTTTAAAAACAGGACGTTTTTTTAAAATTATTTTCCTTTGATTTTCATTAATTAAATAGAAAAACTTACCCCCTCCTCCGTGTTGAATAATTGTATCAAGGAATATATATATATATATATTCTCCTTCAGCTGTTTATATCCCCCCACATACACATACATACTTGCAAAGACTTATTGGGGCAAGTGAAAGCGAAATCGAGATGGCACCTGTGCCCAGCGTCGCCTTTTTGGTACTTGTGCCCGTGGCATGTGTAAGGACTTTTGAGCGAGATCATTGCCAGTGCCCCTGGACTGGCTCTTGTGTGGGTGGCACGTAAAATACACCATTTCAAGCGTGTCCGTTGCCAGTACCGCCTGACTGGCCTTTGTGCCGGTGGCATGTAAAAGCACCCACTACACTCTTGGAGTGGTTGGCATTAGGAAGGGCATCCAGCTGTAGAAACTCTACCAAATCAGATTGGAGCCTGCTGTAGCCATCTGGTTTCACCAGTCCTCAGTCAAATCGTCTAACCCATGCTAGCATGGAAAGCAGACGTTAAACGACGATATATATATATATTATATATATATATAAAAACATAGATCAAAATGAAGATGGTCAAATTCCTTTATTATGGGAATACAAAAACACATAAAAAATTTGTCGAAATATTAAGTTCCAAGCACTGGAAATCTAATATTTCGATGAATTATTTATGTATTTTGTATTCCCATGATAAAGGAATTTGGCCTTCAAAAATCTGTCCTCCATTTTGATCTGTTATATTTTGTTCGTATGGGGCACTAATTAGGTATGCTGCAACAAAGGTTTTCCTTTTTCTTATTATTCTATATATATATATATATATATGTATATATACATACATCCAGCTGTAGAAACTCTGCCAAATTAGATTGGAGCCTGATGTTGCCATCCGGTTTCACCAGTCCTCAATCAAATCGTCCAACCGATGCTAGCATGGAAAGCGGACATTAAACGATGATGATGATGATGATGATATATAAAGAGTGGACCAATGGAAAATGAAGGAGTTTTGTTTTTTGTGTGTGTGATTTGTAGAAGGAAATGCATGGAGTCCTGCAGGCCTGGTCAGCCATAAAAGAAGCCACTGGGAATCAACCCCTTGTAAAGAAATGATACAGCTATTGTTGACACCAGGGCACATGAAGGCTGTGGAAAGAAAGGTGTGCCGTTCAGTTGGAGGATTGAAAAGGCCATGTCAAAAGACTTCATACTGTGGCACCGGTTCCTTCTGCCAGCCCCAGCACAGCTCTCTTTTACTTGTTTCAGTCATTTGACTGGCCATGCTGGAGCACTGCCTTTAGTCGAGAAAATTGAACCCAGGACTTATTCTTTGTAAGCCTAGTACTTATTCTATCGGCCTCTTTGGCCGAACCGCTATGTTACGGGGACATGAACACACCAGCATCAGTTGTCAAGCAATGCTAGGGGGACAAACACATACATATATATATATATATATATGACGGGCTTCTTTCAGTTTCCGTCTACCAAATCCACTCAGAAGGCTTTGGTCAGCCCGAGGCTATAGTAGAAGACACTTGCGCAAGGTGCCACGCAGTGGGAATGAACCCGGAACCATGTGGTTGGTAAGCAAGCTACTTACCACACAGCCACTCCTGCGCCTATGCATTATGCAATAAAATGTGCAAATCTTTGGTGCGGCTCAAGAGTCATATAAGGGCCTCACACTGCATTATCAATGACTTCACTCATATACGAGATAGCAGCCACTTTGTGTGTATGTATGCAGAGGCATACCTCAACTGACATCATTTAGAGCAGCATTTTTCCCTTTCACCTTAAACCTTTTTTTTTTGTTTTTTTCCAAGAAATTAATGAAAAAGAAAAAAAGAACTTCAGCCAATTCATCCAACTTTACTTTGCTCTCGGTGAACATATTTAAGACTCAGACATTTTTTAAAATACCCCCCACCACCACAAAAAAAAAAACAAGTGAAAATAAGTATAGACCCTTTTTTTTTTAAATGGATGTCATCTAATAATTTATTTTTAAATATTCTAACATGTAATGTTGCGTTTTGAATTGAGCTGTGCATCTAGAAAAATCAATTACCGATATAAGTTGAGGTATGTCTGCACACACACACACATATATATATATATATATATATATATATATATATACCAGAGTAAGCACATAAAATGTGCAACAAGGTGGAAAAAAGAGTACTCAAATACCAGAGGTAGAGTAATATGCTTTATTTAAAAGCAGCAGAAATATAACAAAAGACTGTTACTCGGAGTTTCACGTTCCCGTTCATCATCGAACGTGAAACTCCGAGTAAGTCTTTTGTTATATTTCTGCTGCTTTTAAATAAAGCATATATATATATATATATACACACACACACAATATATATATATACATACACACATATATGTATGTATGTACATATGTATATATATATATATATATATATATATATATGTATGTATGTATGTATACATTTATATATATTTGTGTATCTGTCTCTTAAGCATATGTATCTCTCTATATATATCTGCCTCTGTGTGTCTGTATCGATATATGTATGTATGTATCCTTATATATATATATATATATATATATATATATATATATGTATGTGTGTGTATATATGTATGTATATGGGTTTTACTGTTATTGGTATATAAATAAGCAGAATTTTTTTTTTGTAAAAGAATATGAAGAAAAATAATAAAAAATAAATGTTGTTGATGTTGTTTCTGTTGATATTTTATACAAATAAAAAGATTTTGTAAAAACGATTATTTTATTGTTTGTTTGCATTTGTCTGGGTTTTTTTTTGTTAAATAATAACCCATTGTTAAAAGTATTTCAGTGAAATTTATTTGTTCACCTGTTTAACCATTTAGCATTTAAACTGATCAAATCTAACCCAAATTTTCTGCCTGTTTTATGTTCAAACTAACCAGATCTGGCCTCTCACACTTACCTTACAAGGTCATTCTAAAAATAATCGCATCATTGAAATTTCAAAGCTATGAGATAATGCATGATTAATACAAAACAATGTGAATAAATAAGCGTTACATTTAGCAGTGTGTGAAGCCAGCCATATGCTTCCCAACCTCAGGCTGACCAAAACCTTGTGGGTGGATTTGGCAGATGGAAACTGAAAGAAGCCTGTCATATGTATGTATGTATACATATAGGCACAGCTGTGTGGTAAGAAAGTTGTTTCCCAACCACATGGTTCCGGGTTCAGCCTCAATGCGTGTCACCTTGGGCAAGCGTCTTCTACTATAGCCTCAGGCCGAACAAAACCATGTGGGTGGATTTGGCAAATGGAAACTGAAAGAAGCCTGTCATATGTATGTATACATATAGGCACAGCTGTGTGGTAAGAAGCTTGTTTCCCAACCACATGGTTCCAGGTTCAGTCCCACTGCGTGGCACCTTGGGCAAGTGCCTGCCTTGTCTTTTTGCATATATTCATCGATCTCATGTTTTGTCTCCATATATAAACAAATGTATGTATACAGATGTATATATATATATATCTACTGTTTTGCTTGTTCGCAAGATTGCAGCTGCATATTGTGTTATTTTAGTGGCAGCCAAACAGTCAGGTTAATCTTGTACTTTGAATAAACTAATCTTTAATTAAACAGCCTAATTAATGACACAAGATCAATACGCACACACATATGTATATATGTTTATACATTTATCTATGTATGTATTTATACATGTATATATGTACATACCTATATTTATATATAAACATACATATATATATACTGGTATTGACACATACAAGAGTTGCACGTCTTCAATAACCTTTGTTGAAATTTATTCAAGAGATTAACTCGTTTACAAAGCAATTACAACAAAAACAGACAAATCTTTCAAAGGTTGTTTATATGTATCTTTGAGCTGAATCATAATTACTTCTGTTAGCCTCAAGGTCACAGATAACTCTCGAAAGGTGAGGATGCAGGTACTTAGGAAAAAAACTTTCATGAGATTTGAACTCAGGACTTCACTAAATACCCACACCGAATCTCGTTTTATGCAACTCTTTCTTTTTAACTCTTTTACTTGTTTCAGCCATTTGACTGCGGCCATGCTGGAGCACCGCCTTTAGTCGAGCAAATCGACCCCAGGACTTATTCTTTGTAAGCCTAGTACTCATTCTATCGGTCTCTTTTGCTGAACCGCTAAGTTATGGGGATGTAAGAGTCCAAACAACTGAAAGTTTTTTTATTGGATGTGTTAACAAATTTTGTCAATCTACTACATTTTCCAGCACACATTGTCAATTTACAGCCAAGAAAGGTTGGTCGGGGCTTAAGAGCTAGTAAACAAGGAAATCTCTGAGGTTGATATGCTAGAAATAGCAACTAAATCTCCATCATATTACATCTAACAATCTTAAAAAAGTCGACTTATACACCAAGACAACTGCAGAGCGCCAAAAATTCCATGTGAAATGCAGCACCCAATGATGAGCAATGTCTCATGTGGCCCACATGAGACATGGCTGATTGCCCACGTCGGCTCTATGGGCTCAATCTGCTAGAAATAGCAGCCAAACCACTGTTATATTACACCTTGGTCTTCTGGATCAGATGTGATCATTTCATATTTTAACGTTTCACGGAATACATAATCCAATATGATATTCTTGCTGTGAGAAGTTAGTTGAAGGAGATTTGGCTTCTATTTCTAGCAAGATTGAGCCTTGTGTCTAGGAGCTTCATTTTACTCCTTTAGCATTCAGATTACTGTCAAATGAAGTGGCCCCAGTCTAACGACAGATAAAAGGATACGTATTTATACATATATATAATTTTTATTGTCTTTTTAAAATATTGCCATACAACTTCTTCATCTCGGTCTCACACACCATCATCCTATCAGTCAGTCTCCTCCACACTCAATGAAATCTCCTCATCATCCATTACATTCTTTATCTCTTCTGACGGACAGTTTTGCCAGTTTTTTTCTCCTTCTCGATGGCATCCCTCTTTTGTTTCAGTTTCCTTGTCTGAGTAAAAAGAAAAAAGAAAAAAAAAAAGACACATAAAATGAGAATAGAATTAGGGGAGACAGGGTCAGCAATTTATAACTATATTTGTGGGGCGGGGATAAGTTTGTAGGGTTGCTTGTGTGTATATATGAGAGTGTTTGACAGGAGCCACTCCTGTCAAACCATCCCATCCATGCCAGTTTGGAAGGCGGACAGTAAATGATGGATGATAGTGACTCAAACACTTTGTGTGTGTGTGTGTGTGTGTGTGTATGTATGTATATATATATATATATATAGATATATATATCATCGTTTAACGTCCGCCTTCCCTGTTAGCATGGGTTGGACGATTTGACTGAGGAGTGGTGAACCAGATGGCTACACCAGGCTCCAATCTGATCTGGCAGAGTTTCTACAGCTGGATGCCCTTCCTAACACCAACCACTCTGAGTGTAGTGGGTGCTTTTACGTGCCACCGGCACAAAGACCAGTCAGGCAGTACTGGCAACGGTCACGCTCAAAACAGTGTATTTTACGTGCCACCTGCACAGGTGGCCAGTCCAGAGGCACTGGCAACGACCTCGCTAAACTGCACTTCATATTCAAGGCTCTGATGAAGCTATAAGGTGATACTTAGACACTCAACTATGAGTCCACTGCATGTTGCAGCAGAAATAGCTGTAAGCTAATGAAATTCATAAGATAATCGTTTATTCCTGTTGTTATCTTGTTTGCTTGTGTGTGTCTGTGTGTGTACTTTGAATTAAAGGTACAACTCATCTTTGCCAGCTGAGTGAATTGAAGTAATGTGAAATAATGTGTCTTGCTCAAGGACACAACACACTGCTGGGGATTGAAATTACAATCTTATGATTGTGAGCTGAATAGCCTAACCACTAAGCCACACGCCTTCATTGCATGTGAGAATGACAGCAAAGATGGACAGAGATAATGTATGTATGCAGGTATGAGTATGTGTGTGTGTATGTGCATAAGCGTGTATGAGTATGTGTGTGCATGCGTATGCGTGTATGTATGTGTGCATGCGTATGCATGTATGAGTATGTGTGTATGCATCTATGAGTATGTGTGTGTGCACGTAAGCGCATGTGTGTGTAGGTGTAAGCGTGTATGAGTATATGTGTGTGCATGTATGAGCATATGTGTGTGTGTGTGTGTTGTGTAGTAACCTCACTGCATCATCATTTCTCCTAACACGGACAACTCACCTCCTGAGCAATCTTCTTCTTCCTCATCACGATCTTGTCGTAGAGTTTCTTCTTCTTCTTCGGAATCATCATCTCGGCCAGTTTCTTCTCCTCCTTCTGTTGTCGTACCACCTTCACTTCGTCGACCTTCTCCACGCTGCCAGGAATTACATGCATCTTCTTCGTGCTGCGCTTCTGCTCAACGAAACACAAAACAAACGGTCAGACCACTTTTGGCCAGCAACGCGAGATGCTTCAAGTCAACAGACAGAATCACGAAATGACCCGAAGGATTTCAGTTCGTGACCCTACGTGTCCTCAATCAACAAGACTCTCAAAACAAGAAATATTTGACCGCAAAAACAATAAAAAGAGAAGAAAAAAAAACCATTTTGTCTTTTTACTATTAGTTTCAGTCATTACACCGTGGCCATGCTGGAGCGTCGCCTTCAAGGGTCTCAATCAACAAGATTCTCTAAACAAGAAATACTTGGCCACAAAATAAAAAAATATAAAATCTCAGGCTGACCAAAACCTTGTGCGTGAGTTTGGTAGATGGAAACTGCAAGAAGCGCGTCAAATACATGTATGTTTATATATAGGTATAGCTGTGATAAGAAGCTTGCTTCCCAACCACATGGTTCTGGGTTCAGTTCCACTGCATGGCAACTTGAGGAATTGTCTTCCACTATAGCCTCAGGCTGACTAAAACCTTGTGGGTGGATTTGGTAGATGGAAACTGAAAGAAGCCCATCATATATATATATCTGTGTATGTGTGACTTTGTGTCTGCACTAGTCCCTATACTACTGCTTGACAACTGGTGTTGGTGTGTTTATGTTCCCGTAACTCAGCAGTTCAGCAAAACAGACTGATAGAATAAGTACTAGGTTTAAGAAATAAGTCCTGGTGTTGATTTGTTCGACTAAAATGACCGAAAGAATAAAAGCACATGTGTATCAGAAAGGATGTGTAACATTTTCTGGAAAAGAGGTTGAATTTTTCAAACCAAAATTTACCCCAGAAAAAAAAAATGTAGGTTGACTCAAACATCAAGATGACATCCGAGGACTAAAAATTCCAGGTGAAATGCAGCAGGATTTGGAAAGGTAGGGACAATGTTTGAATGTAGAACACCTGCTTACATTATAAACTATGTTGTTGGCACTCCGTCGCTTATGACGTCAAGGGTTCCAGTTGATCCGATCAACAGAACAGCCTGCTCGTAAAATTAACATGCAAGTGGCTGAGCACTCCACAGACACGTGTACCCTTTAACGTAGTTCTCGGGGATATTCAGCGTGACACAGTGTGACAAGGCTGACCTTTTGAATTACAGGCACAACAGAAACAGGAAGTAAGAGTGAGAGAAAGTTGTGGTGAAAGAGTACAGCAGGGTTCGCCACCATCCCCTGCCGGAGCCTCGTGGAGCTTTTAGGTGTTTTCGCTCAATAAACACTCACAATGCCCAGTCTGGGAATCGAAACCGCGAGTCCACTGCCCTAACCACTGGGCCATTGCGCCTCCACACTATAAATTATACTGACTTGTATACAGGAAAAACATCCAGGAGTAAAACAAACAAATAAACGATTCCAGTAAAATAGATGAACAACAGACGGATACAATGATGGTGTAGCAGAAGGTAATATGGTTCTGCTCGTTTCATTTGAACTACAAAACGAATAATTTAACTACAAACCTTAGGAGCAGTGCTGACATCTTGTTCTGCAAGTTTACGTTTTTTCAGAGCTGCCTTCTTCTTTCCTGAGGCTGAAATAAAAAAAAGAAAGAAATCAAATGAGAGACTACAAGGGTTTGATCTCGCGTATCCCAGCTTGACAGTGATGGCAACCACAGCTGCTCAGTCAATATTGAAATCAGAGCAACCAGATTCAGAGAGGAAGCCTGTACGTGACCTTGCAAGTCAATGCATCATTATCATTGTTTTAACATCCAGACAAAAAGCAGGTGCCATGTAAAAAGCAACCAGTACACTCTGTAGAGTGGTTGGCATTAGGAAGGGCATCCAGCCATAGAAGCGGTGCCAAACTAGACAATTAGGGCCGGAGCAGGCTCACCTTCTTGCCAGTTCTAGATGAACTGTCCAACCCATGACAGCATGGAAAGTGGACATTAAATAATGAGGATGGTGATTTTCTATACTCACATAGGTTGGGCAGAATTTCGTAGGGGGCAGATTTACTATGACCAGATGCCCTTCCAGTTACCAACTCTGTGTGTGTGTGTGTGTGAGAGAGAGAGAGAGAGAGAGAGATAGAGAGAGAGATAGAGAGAGAGATAGAGAGAGAGAGAGAGAGAGAGGAGAGGGGAGGAGCATCAAACCATTAATCCTGACACATGTTTCCCTCTCTCTCTCCATTTTTGTCCCCTCATCACTTTCTGTCAAAGGACATAGGCTTGAAACGTCGAACACTTTTCCATTTTTCCTATGCATACACATGCTTGTCGTTCCCTCACCGGTCTCTGTCTTTTGTTTCCTGTACATGTGAATTATAAATATATCATCATCGTCATCATCGTTTAACGCCCATCTTTCATGCACGCATGGGTACCACAGTTCACAGGAGCTGACCAGGTAAAGAAAAACTACCCTATGCTACTCTGTCTGTTTTGGCAGGGTTTTTACGGCTGGATGCCCTTCCTAACACCAACCACTCAGCAGAGTGGACTCAGTGGTGTTTTTGTGGCACCAGCACAGATGAGGTTAGTTTCAGTATGATTCTTACAGCTGGATGCCCTTCCAAATGCCAACCATTTTACAATGTGGACTGGATGCTTTTTACGTGGCACCAGCATATATATATATATATATATATATATATATATATATATATATATATAAGTGTGAGTGTATGTATAAAGATTCATCCTGTTTTTATATACTGATTAAAAAAAAAGAGAAAATATTGGCTTACTCTTTTTCTTGACAGGAGAATTTCCATTTTCTTTATCACTGATCTTATCTTCAGCTTCACTTTCCGAGGCCTCGGTACCAGCAACAGCCATCTCCTCCTCCTCCTCTTCTTCTTCTTCTCCTTCCTCTTCACCTTCTGTTGAAAAAGTTTGGAAACAAAATTAAAGAAAAAGAAAATTAAGATATTTCAGTCAACAAAATAACAAAAATAAAATAAATAAAAATGCTACAATAATCTCAATTTGTAGAAGAAACTTGTGACAACGTTTGTATTGAGTCAGGGAAAAATCAACCCCAGTACTTTTTTTAAAGCCTGATACTTATTCTTCCAGTCTCTTTTTGTTGAACTGCTAAGTTATGGGAGTATAAACACATCAACACCCATTGTCAAGCAGAGGTGGGAGATATATACACACACAACTATATACACAACAAACTTCTTTCAGTTTCCCTCACCACCGCTTGACAACTGATGCTGGTATGTTTATGTCCCTGTAACTTAGCAGTTCAGCAAAAGAGAAGTACCAGGCTTAAAAAAAAAAAAAAAAGTACTGGGATCGATTCATTCGACTAAAGAATTCTCCAAGGAGGTGCCCCCAGCATGGCTGCAGTCACTAATGATTGAAACAAGTAAGACGTAAAAGATAAACACTTCAAGGCAGTGCCCCAGCATGGCCCACAGTCCAAAGACTGAAACTAACAAGAGGATTAAAAAAAAAAAAAAAATCAGATATAAAAATTAGGACCCCCCCCCCCACCGAGCCAAAAAAAAAGAACCTTACCTTGGCCTTCTGACAACTGTGCCAATTTTTCAGGAGGTATATATTCCCCTTCTTCTTCAACAACAAACGGTGATAGATGCGGGGGTAACAACTCTCCAGGGAAGTAGTCTTCGACAGGGACCAGTTTCTGTGCATTCACACAATCAAACACCCACTGCGGCTGGATATAGTAACTGAAAGCATCAAAGAAGACAGTTCACATTAATGTGATATGGATGTACAGAAGTATAAGGAAAGGAAAAAACTGTAGGTGGAGACCAGAGGTTTTCAAACTGTGGTCCGCGGACCACAGGGTGTCCATGGACAGCAAATACTTTTTATGGGCAATTTGATTTTATATATGTTTTTTAATCGAAATCTTTTAATTGACAATAAACCTATTTGTTAAATACTGTTAAATAAATAAATGTAAAAATATATGTTATTTTAAGCAAATATTTATATATAAATTTCGTTTATAAGGTAAAGCCTGAAATATAAACGGGTCCGCAAGTCAAAAAGTTTGAAAACCCCTGGTGTAGACAATCTTTTATTCATAATCCAAGTTGGTACAGAACCAAAATGCATTCTACAAATTGTTTCAGAGTCTAATTAATTGCAAAGACAAAAACAAAAAACTCTTCATGAAATAAAAATTAGATTCTTCGTCAGGAATTACATACTGGTATGAATAATTACGACCAACAAAAATATACAAAGACCTTTCACAGCCCAGAGGGGAACGAAAATATAAAATAGAACACCAGACTGTTCAAACCAGGAAAAAAAAAAAAAAAAAAAAAATACATATATATATATATATAAAAATCACTTCAGTGTTTTATTAACGTTACAATTCACGATATCCTTATACTTCATTTATTGTTTTTTTGCAAATACTAAATATATATTTTTTTATATTTATTCTTTATTTGGACTGTAACGAGTGGACTTGGATGTTTGACACCTCTTTGAAGGATTTTGGTCCTCACCTCTGATATATATATATATATATACAAGATATATATATCATTCGCCATGATAGATCGCTAACCACTACACAGATTTTTTTTCTCTCCTTGTTTCTTTCTGTGGAAGAACGTAGGCTCGAAACGTTAAAGACTTTTTCAATTCCTGAGCGTTATACTAATACAACTGTTTTATTTATACTCTCGGAGTGGTTGGCATTAGGAAGGGCATCCAGCCGTAGAAACTCTGCCAAATCATACTGGAGCCTGGTGTAGCCATCTGGCTCACCAGTCCTCAGTCAAATCGTCCAACCCATGCTAGCATGGAAAGCGGACGTTTAAAACGATGATGATGATGATGTATGTATATTGTGCTGGTGTCACGTAAAAGTGGTTATGTAGAGCCATGTTAAAAGCACACTCTGTAAAGTGGTTGGCATTAGGAAGAACATCTAGCTGTTGAAAACAGGCCACATCAAACCGGAACCTAGCGCAGCTCTCTGGCTTGCCAGCCCCAGTCCAATTCCAACCATCCAACCCAGGCCAGCATGGAAAATCAATGTTGAAGGATGATTGATGATGATGATGATAATAATGACGACAATAATGTATGGACATGCATGTCTGTGAGTACCATTAACCAAGCCATGGCGAGATGATTGTAAACGAGCATTAGCCACCATACAAGCAATATTTTTAAAATGACATAGTAGGATAGGTGTGAGAAGCTGAATCTGGCCAGTTTCAATGCCAAAGGATTAATGTTAATAAACGTACCGTGATAAATATTTCTTGTCTTGATTTGGTCGATCGACAATCTGATGACTAATGGTTTCGTCATCTTCCTGATACGAGTGTCCAAGGCTTCCTGTGTTTGACCAAGACACTTCACCATCAAAAGAACTGCAGGAACAAAAAAAACAAAACAAAAAACAAAATGTATTTTAATTGATTAACACTTTTATCTTTCAACTTTTACTTGTTTCAGTCATTAGACTGTGGCCATGTTGGGGTACTGCCTTGAAGAATTTTTAGCTGAATGAATCAACCCTGGTACTTATTCAGCTCAAAACAATATCTGTGTATCGCGATTTCCGGGTGCTAGATTCCGTTGTTCGAAAATATAAGGACACAGATCGTGTTGTATAACCAGCTGGAGACGATGTCTCCTGGGGATAAATTACAGCAACATTCGTCCTAAATCAGGATTGCCATGTTATGTTGGCAAACAATCTTTACTCCAAAGTACTGTTGCTGAATATCTTTCATTGTGAGATATACAAACAGTAATTTTCCACACCAACATTGGTTAACTTACGTGGGTTAACTAGATTTTTAAACTTATATGAATCAACAACATTTTAAACTTATTTATTTAAAAATGATTAAAACTTAAAACTTACCGAATAATAAATACCATATATTCTCTTGGAATTTCTCGGTTGAGAAAGAATTTGAGTCCTTTAAACAGATTTTGAAATCGAAGGAGATTCTTGTATTCCATTTTGGCCATTTCTACTTCGTCTGGATTCTCAGGCTGAAGTTAAATAGAATCAATAAATTGGAATGACAAAATGGGATGAATGGGTCTTAAGAACGGTAACTTGTAGAGCGAGTTGGCACTGTCTTGGATTTGCTGCTTAAAACAACCACTCCAGATTTAAATAGACACACACAGTTTGTTAAATGGATATTCATCAGATGTGGCTGAGTGGTTAAGAAGCTTGCTTCACAACTACATGGTTCTGGGTTCAGTCCCACTGCATGGCACCAAAGCCTTGTGAGTTAATTTGAGAGATAAAAACTGAAAAAAAGTTCATCATGTGTGTGTGTGTGTGTGTGAGAGTGTGGACTGTGTGTTTTCACATTTGTGTTTGTCCCCCGCTACTGATCAAGAAACCAATAGAGTAGGTATCAATACTTGAATTGGGAAAAAAAAAAAAACCATCAGTACGGGGGTCGATTCATTTGGCTAAAATTTACCAAGGCTGTGCCCCAGCATGGCCACGGTCTAATGACTAAAAACAAGCAAAAGAATATATATATGTATGTGTGTGTGTCATCATCGTCATTTAATGTCTCTTTTCCATGCTGGCATGGGTTGGACGATTTGACAAGAACTGGCAAGGCCAGGGGGCCACACAGATTCCAAAGTCTGTTTCCACAGCTGGATGCCCTTCCTAATGCCAACCACTTTACAGTGTTCTGGATGGGATGTACCAGCAGTAGTGAGGGCACCAAGTACTCACAAGACCACCCACCCACCTTAATTGATTGGGGTATAGTACCAAGGGATAAGAAAGTATGATAGGACAGGGGCAGGTAACTAGTTGAAGAGGTGAGTATATAGATGAGAGAGAGAGATCAAGGGACAACGTGTGTATACATGTGTATTCTAATGTTAAATACTAAACAACACCATCATCATCATCATCATTTAACGTCCACTTTCCATGCTAGCATGGGTTGGACGGTTTGACCGAGGACTGGCAAGCCAGTGGGCTGCACTCGGCTCCAGTCTGATCCGGCAAGGTTGCTACAGCTGGATGCTCTTCCTAACACCAACCACTCCGAGAGTTTAGTGGGTGCTTTTTATGTGCCGCCAGCACAGGAGCCAGTCAGGGTACACTGGCATCGACCACGTTCAGATGGTGCTTTTTACGTGCCACTGGCGCAGGTGCCAGTCAGAGGGCACTGGCATGACAGTGGACAGTAATTAAAAGTCACTTACATTGACAACTGGAAACTCGTCAATTTCTTCATCAACATTGTCACCATGTTTCTTCAGCTGTTGAGTCATAGCCGCCAGTTGCTGGAAAGAAATGGCAAAAGAGAAAGATAAAAAAAAATAAAATCTTATGGGTGGATAGGAAATTCGTTTTGGAATCCACCTTATCCCAAGTTCAATCCCACTGCATGTGTGTGTGTGTGCTTAATCCTTTCATTACCATATTTCTGTTGAAATAAGGTGCTTTTGTTTCAATTAATTTTGTGGTAAACAGCAGCTCCCCAACTACATGGCTCCAGGTTCAGTCCCACAGTGTGGCACCTTGGGCAAGTGTCTTCTACTATAGCCTTGCGAGTGGATTTGGTAGATGGAAACTGAAAGAAGACTGCCATATATATATAGACGACAGGCTTCTTGTATATGTATATGTTTCTGGGTCTGTGTTTGTCCCCCTACCATCGCTTGACAACCGATGTTGGTATGTTTACATCCCTGTAACTTAGCGGTTCGGCAAAGGAGACTGATAGAATGTGCTGGGCTTATAAAGAATAAGTCGTGGGGTCAATTTGTTCGACTAAAGGTGGTGCTCCAGCATGGCCACAGTCAAATGACAAACGAGTAAAAGAATTAAGTTGATGTATGGTACATAAATAAACATGAAATTTGGGGGGAAGATTCTTAATTTAGATCACTATAAACCAGGAAGTTTTATTTGTTTATATCACAGAACCAAGGACAGGTTCAGACAGATTGGTATCAAAAGAGTTAAGAGTAGATGCAGGAGTGGCTGTGTGGTAAGTAGCTTGCTTACCAACCACATGGTTCTGGGTTCAGTCCCACTGCGTGGCACCTTGGGCAAGTGTCTTCTACTATAGCCTCGGGCTGACCTAAGCCTTGTGAGTGGATTTGGTAGACGGAAAACTGAAAGAAGCCCATCATATATATATATATATATGTGTGTGTGTATATGTTTGTGTGTCTGTGTTTGTCCCCCCAACATCGCTTGACAACCGAAGTTGGTATGTTTACATCCCTGTAACTTAGCAGTTCGGCAAAAAGAGACCTATAGAATAAGTACTAGGCTTCCAAAGAATAAGTCCTGGGGGTCGATTTGCTCGACTAAAAGGCGGTGCTCCAGCATGGCCACAGTCAAATGACTGAAACAAGTAAAAGAGTAAAAAGAAAGTAAACAGTGTATTTGGGTGAGTGTGCATGCGCATCTGTGTGTGTGTGGGTTTATGATAAGAGTGGGCTAAAGAAATACAGCCATCTCTGTTGTGCACATTTATCTCCTGTTATTTGGCAGTTTCACAAACTGAAACCAATGAAACAGGGACTGCAGGGTCAGCATTATCGACATAAAACTCTTGGCCGTTGATGGCACTCTGCCATGGTTGTAGTCCATTGAGACCAGATCAAAAAAAAGAAACAAATGTGGAGGCAGGTTGGGTGTGAGGGCAATTGTAACTTACTTCTTCATAAATGTCGCTTTCTTCACTGTCATCAATGACAGGTTGTTTTGTGGTGTTTCCAATGTTCAACTGTATATATAAAGAAAGAGAGAGTGTATATACATTTGTGTCCATCAAAGTTAGATTATGTGGCTTTACTTACAATTTAGATTAACCTTTTAGCATTCAAATCATTTTTTACAATATTTCTATTGAAATTGTGGCACTTTGTTAGATTCAATGACGAGGGTTCCAGTTGATCCAATCAACGGGCAAGTGGCTGAGTACACCACAGACACGTTGTACCCTTAGGGGAAATTCAGTGTGACAAGGCTGGCTCCTTTGAAATACAGGTACAAAAGAAACAGGAAGAAAGAGTGAGAGAAAGTTGTGGTGAAAGAGTACAGTAGGGTTCGCCACCACCCTCCCCTGCAGGAGCCTCACGGAGCTTTAGGTGTTTTCGCTCAATAAACACTCACAACGCCCAGCCGAAATGTTGTGTTAACAACAAACAAGATGAGGACAAATATCCATCAAATGTAAATAATGTACATAATTCCTCATCTCTTAAATTATTAAACCAGTGTTTGGCACAAATTAACATGGAATTTTGATGGAAGGTTTTTAATTTAGATCACATTAAACAGGAAGTTTGTATCAAACAACCATGGGCAGTATTCTACCTGTTTTATGTTCAAACTGACCAGATCCTTCTTCTCACACCTGTCCTACAATACCATTGTAAAAATAACAATCACAACATTGAAATCTCCAAGCCATGAGATAATGCCCGATTAATTCAAAACAATGTGAATAAAGAAAGCATTACATTTGATAAAATAATCTGAGTGCTAAAACATTAAACCAACCATGTCTAGTCCAAATATTATGTTTTATGTTCATACCGGCCAGATCTGGTCACTCACACCTACCCTATAATGTCATTCGAAAATTATACAATCGCATCATGGGAATCTTGAAGCTATGAGTTAATGCTTGGTTAATTCGAAACAATGGGAATCAGTAAGCATTACATTTGACAGAGTAACCTGAATGCTAAAGGGTTGAATAACAAATAAGAAAGAAATGAAAGCCATGTTAAATCAGTGATTTTCAAACAGGGCCCATGCTAGCAAATTAATAAAATTAGGGAACCACAGTAGTATATTGAGGGTCCATGGAAAATTCTGCCTTACATACATTTATTACAAGAAACGACAAAATTTATTTCTCTGTTTTACAAAGTTCGTCCCACACAAGTGAATGTGTGACAAATAAAATAGGAATTTTGAAAGTGCCTATAAAACTAGTTTTCAAACATCGAATGGCTACGGTGGGGTCCACCAGAATAAAATAGGAATCAGAGGGGTTGATAGATTAAGAAAGAAAAAAAAAAGAAAAAAAGTGGAGAATCAAACCATGGGGTTAAAATCAAATATTCTGGCCTTACCTGTGGAGAATAAAATAGGAATCAGAGGGGTCGATAGATTAAGAAAAAAAAAAAAGAAAAAAAAGTTGAGAATCAAACCATGGGGTTAAATCAAATATTCTGGCCTTACCTGAGGAGGATAATACAAGTTGATAGAATTGTAGAAACGATAATTTGTGAATCCCATCAGAGTTGTGTAAAACTCAACGAACGTTTCCATGATTTTATAATCAACATCTGTCGCATACTGTGCAATGAATGAAAAACAACACTTAATTAACACAAGACACAGTAATTAACAAAAATTTGGTGGTTATAACAGAATAAGTTTATAAAGCAAGACTGTCTTGGGGCTAGTATCTTTTATGTTCTACTTGTTTCAGTCATCAGAATGCGGCCACGCTGGGGCAATGCTCTGAAGGGGTTTTAGTCAGACAAATCAACTCCAGTAGGTTTTGCTTTTTAAAGCCTAGTACTTATTTTATCGGTCTCTTTTTGCAGAAGAACCACTAAGTTATGGGGATGTAAACAAACCAACACTGGTTGCCGAGTGGTGGTGGTGGTGGAGTACAAACACAAAGGCACACACACATGGAGATATACATACATACATACATACACATATATATATATATAAATATGATGGGCTTCTTTCAGTTTCCATCTACCGAAACTGTTCACGAGGTTTTCATTGGTCCAAGGTTATAACAGAAAACACTTGCCCAGCGTGTCACACAGTGGAACTGAACCCAGAACCATATGGTTGGGAAGCAAGCTTCTTATCACACAGCCATACCTGTGCCTTTATTTATTTATTTTTTTGCATTAGCCCAAGATGATTTGAAAAAGCTCTTGCCAGTGAAGATCCCTCATTTACAGGTGTGTGTATGTGTATCCCTACTACTGTCCCTTGTCACTTCATCCTTCCTGATCCACCCCTATTTCCTTCTGATCACTTCTCCTTTCCAAACTGATATTTGTTGCATCCAATTCAATCCCCATCTCTAATCATCCATCACACCATTTTCACTCTAGCACACCTACTTATCCACCCTAATCATGTTCTTCTGTCCCCTCTCTCTCTCTCATTTTCACTTTGTACCCTGACCTCACTTCTCTCTCTCTTTCCAGATGGGCAGGTCACGTATTCACCTCTTCAGCAAGGCACCATACCTTCACACCCCACAGTACTACTATTCCAGCCAGTTGAGGGAATCTTGCCACGTGCGTACTTGGTGATTTCACCAGTGCTAGCGCCATGAAAGAAGCACCCAATACACTCTGTGAAGAGGTTGGCATTAGGAAGGGTATCCAGCTGTAGAAACCAGGAAAGGTGACCCTGAAGTGGTTAAATATGACCAGTTTAATAGGAGCAGGTTCAAGTGGGGTTTTAGCACGAGACCAAGGGCTGTGTTACAGAGATTGTAATAAGATCAGGGATAATCCTGTAATGTAACCCTTGTGTGGGTCCTTATTAAACCGGAGAAATACTTACATTGTGGGCAACAGCATGAGGGATCACCCAGTTGACTTTAGTTCCTTGAATGTCAGCCTGGAAGTAAATACCTTTGATGGAGATGAACACCTGAAAAATAAAACATCAAACACAGATTACCAACAGAATTATAAACATGTGAAGGTGTATGGCTTAATGGGGACAGAGAAACTAGGGTTTGCAAGAGTGTGAAGAGGGTAAGAGATAGGGGAAGTGTGAGGGGAAAGCCGACACCACCCAAAGGATTGTGTAGGGCTGAAGGGTTGATGCAAGGCTGGGGATTGCCAAAGGTGTCAGAAATAGGGAGCAAGAGGGATGGTTACCAAACCAAATAGTTATAGTAATTTTATCCAAAGAATGAAATTAACTGTGTACTGACCTTTCTCAAGGATTTCGAAGCTATTATGTAATGCATGAACTCCACTGCAATGGAAAAAAAAAAAAAGAAATTAAGGAAGAAAAAAAAAACTTTATTAGTTTTAATATTGAACCTATTTAGGTAGACATTTAAACCAGCCATACCCAGCCCAAGTATTTCTACCTGTTTTATATTTGTATCAGCCAAATCTAACTTCTCACACCTACCTTACCATGTCGTTCTAAAAATAAACAATCACATCATTGAAGTCTCGTAGCTACAAGACAATGCATGATTAACTGAAAACAATTGTGAATAAATAATTCCATTTGACAGAGTAATCTGAATGCTAAAGGGTCGATCTCATCCAAATGCACTGATATTATAAAAAAAATGAAGGCAGGGAGCTGGCAGAACCATTAGCACATCAAGCAAAATGCTTAGCGGTATTTTGTCTGTCTATATGTTCTGAGTTCAAATTCTGCCAAGTTCAACTTTGCCTTTCATCCTTTTGGGGTCGATGTAATCAACTAGCCACCCCCATCCTCCCCCAAATTTCAGGCCTTGTGCCTATCGTAGAAAGGATTATTTGTAAATCAATACTTGTATAATGTTGTGATACGATAAAAGCCGCAGCCCCACCCCCACCCACCAAAATCCACTTTGTCTTTCCTTACCTGTAAGTCGGCGACAGAGCCTGATACGATGAACATTGACTCGCTGCATTTTTGGAAACGTTGCAAAGAGAAACAATAACGACAGGCAGTCGTCCAAATCACAAAGGGCATCAGCAAATGTCGGGTAACTGGGGAAAAAAGGAAACACACTGATTAGTCATCACACATACACACACGTAGTGTATTCTCAGGTGTGCAAATTACCAGAGAATATAGTGTAAACATTCTAACATCGTCACTATCTTCCCAAATCCTGCTGCATTCCACATGGAATTCTTGGTTTTCCAAAGTTGTCTTTTTGTGTAAGTTGACTTATCTATCTTTGGCTGTAAACTTTGGCCTGAAAAATTCACCTTGTATACCAGAAAATATGGTACAATTTCTTCCACAAATACATTCTCTCAAACCCTAACACACTGTATTTTCCAACATACAAGTCAACATAGTATATAGTGTAACCATTCAAACATCGTCCTTATCTTCCCAAATCCTGCTGCATTTCACATGGAATTCATGGTTTTCCAAAGTCGTCTTCATGTATAAGTAAATTTTGGTCTGAAAAGTTCAACTTGTAATGCCAGAAAATATGGTACAAATTCTTTCACACACACATTCCCTCAAACCCTAGCATACTGTATTTTCCAACATATGAGTCAATGTAGTAAATAGCATAAACTTATAAACATTCAAATAGCATCACTATTTCTCAAATCCTGCTATTTCCCATAGAATTCTTGGTCCACCAAAGTCGTTTTTGTGTATAAGATGACTTATCTTTTTTTGGCTGAAAAATTTGACTTGTGATGCCAGAAAATATGGTCATTATCTTCCCAAATCCTGCTTCATTTCACATTGAATTATTGTTCCCTTAACTCTTTAGCATTTAAACTGGTTGTATGTGGCCCAAATATTCTACCTATTTTATGTTCAAACTGGCCTCTCACACCTACCCAGCAAGATTATCCCTAAAAATAGACAATCACATCATCAAAACCTCATAGCTGTGAGATAATGCATGATTAATTCAAAACAGATGTGAATAAATAAGCACCACATTTGACAGAGCAATCTGAATGCTTAAAGGGTTAAAGTCGTCTTGGTGTGTTCGCTGACCTAACTTACTGGCTCTAAAGGTTGGTCTGAAAAATTCAACTTATATACTGGAAAATACAGTATGTTTTCGTAGTTGGTGGAGTTTTGTCCAGAGTGATCTCTAAATGAACAGACTTATCATCAAAAGCCCAAGGTTACAGAAGAAAACATTTGCCCAGGTGCCACACAATGGGACTGAACTCGAGACCACATAGTTGCGAAACAAGCTTCTTAACCATTATATTAAGAAATCAGTCTAGCAGGATAACCCCTCAATTGCCACTAAGAAGCACGATTAACCCTTTTGCTACCATATTTCTGCTGGAATACACTGCCTTTGGTTCAATTAATTTTTAGAATAACGAAGAATTTATCAAAATAATTTCATCATTATTAAGCATGAAATATTGATGGTTGGTTTTAATTTCGCTCAATTTAAAACAGGAAATTTATATCATGGGACCAAGGACAAGCTCATGCATGTTGGTATCAAAAAGGTTAACCCTTTAAGCATTTAAACTGACCATATCTGGCCCGAACATTCTAACTATTTTATGTTGAAACTAGCCAGATCCAGTTTCTCACACCTACCCTATAATGCCATTTTAAGAATAAACAATTACATTTTCAAAATCATGAAGCTTCAAGACACGTGATTAATTTTTAAAAATCTGGATCAATAAGCATTACATTTAATGGATTAATCTGAATGCCAAAGGATTAAATATAGTGATTCTAAGACCTTACCGTTCTCTCACTACATGATCCAATTTGTAAGTTGGTCTGCAATATCTCATCCTCTTGGTGGCGCCTTTCACTCGTTTTTCTTTAACCCTCTTCAACCGCCGCATATAATGCTGTATAAGACAAGAATTAGAAGAAAAGTAGCAAGGACATTTAACCCTTTTGATACTAACCTGGCCGTAGCCGGCTGAAAAAATTTTTGATTCATAAGACCAACCCAGCCGTAAGTACACATTGTTATTTAAATGTGAATTTAAGCATAAATCTCGTTAGTACATTTGTGAAAATAGGTGATTTTACTTTTTAATTAGTTGAGTTATAGTATCCGACATTACTTGACGTGATTTCTGAACTCAGTGAATTTTGGGAGATTTTTTCCACATTTTTTCGGCGTCGATTTTTTTTCAACTTCGAAAATGGATAGGAGTTTCATGCTATCAAGCAGTGATTCCGAATTTAAAGGTTTTTCAACAGAAAATACAGAGATATCGAGAAAAAGAATGAATGAGGTACAAAAGCACGTGGTGTACGAGAATGAATAGGATATTTCTGTATCCGAAACCGAAAGCAGCAATAGCGACAGCAAAGACGGAATGAAGTAAAAACTTTAAAAATGTTTTTATTAGCAATTTTTCTGAGGAGATGGGATCTATCCATAGTCTTTCTTAGGAAGTGAAACCGTTAGACTTTTATTTTTCTCAGTATGCTTGTTTGAAGATGATGATGATGATGATGATAACAGGCTTCTTTTACGTTCTGTCTACTAAGTCTATGCACGGAGCTTTGGTTGGTCTAGGGATGTGGTAGAAAACACTAGCTGAACCCAGAACCATTTAGCAGGGAAGCAAACTTTTTACCGTACAGCCATATACACACACACACACTCACAGCTGCTCATATGCATTCACATACTCTCTTTCTCTCTCACACACACTCCCTTGCTTTCTCTTCCCCACATTGGCACCTACCTTGAATTCTCTAAACTTCTTGATGATGGGTTCGTGTGAGAGAAATGCAATGTCTTTGACATGGTAGTAAGTGTGGATGGCTCGGCTGCCATGACCAACAGCCTTCTTCTTCTTTGGTTCTTGTGGATACACACCTTTCAGGATGCATAGACGCCTGTCAAAGAGAGAGAGAAAATAAAGTTAAAACACAGACACAACAAAAAAGAATTCAAATGTGTGTGTGTGTGTGTTTGTATGCATGTATGTCATCATCATTATCGTTTAACGACTGCTTTCCATGCTAGCATGGGTTGGACGATTTGACTGGAGTCTGGCGAACCAGATGGCTACACCAGACTCCAATCTGATCTGGCAGAGTTTCTACAGCTGGATGCCTTTCCTAACGCCAACCACTCTGAGAGTGTAGTGGGTGCTTTTTACGTGCCACCAGCATGAGGGCCAGTCCGGCGGTACTGGCAACGGCCACGCTCAAATGGTGTTTTTCTACATGCCACCTGCACAGGAGTCAGTCCAATGTTTCGTTCACATGCCACCGGCACAAGTGCCAGTAAGGCGAAGCTGGAAACGATCGCATTCCAATGGTGCTTTTTACATGCCACCGGCACGGAAGCGAGACCATATATATATATATATAGGCGCAGGAGTGGCTGTGTGGTAAGACTGCCCTGACTGAGCCAATCTATAATTTAAAACATTTCAGCTCTAACCAATGTGGTTCATGTCATGCCCACCTTATCCCATGTCTCTTTCCTTCTTTAACAAGGTAGGGTGTAATTTGAGTCCTATTTCTTGCAGAATGGAAAACACATTAAATCCAGTCGCAAGGCTTTGATCAGCCCAGGGCCAAAGCACAAGGCACTCGCCAAGTTGCCACGCTGTGTGGACCGATCCCAAGACAACATAGCTGGGAAACAAACTGCTTATCACATGGCCACGTCTGCAGCACAGATCCATTAAAACACATCACACTTGCCACTAATCTAATCTCCAACTTTTCATATCGGATCAACAAGGAAAGAAAGAAAGAAAGGAAGGAAGGACTGACCTGAAGTCTGGCAGAGAAAGTTGTAGTTTCTGTATTGCTTTCCTTCTTGTAATGAACTGGGTGGCTTCACCCTTTTCATACTGAAAACAGATAAAAGATAACCATAAAAATCTTGCATTAGATAAACCAACACACACACACACACACAACACATACATTTATATTTGCACCCACCAGCTATGTTATGCTTGTTTTCATCAATGTCCTCAATATTTGCTTATTCCCAGCAGCTTTTTGCTATTGACTAAAGGCGGTGCTCCACCATGGCCGCGGTCAAATAACAAACAAACAAGAGTAAAAGAGTAAGTGTACCCCCAGCCCTGACTTTTCGTTTCCTCATGCCTTTCAGAAAAATGGTTATTTTTAACGAAATTTTCTACGAATATTTTCAGATCCAATTATATCGAAATTTGCAGACGAGGAAAGGAGTTTCGGATAATTCACGAATCAGCTTTTGTTTCCCCATAACTTGCAGAAAAATAGGTATTTTCTCATGAAATTTCGGTAAATTTTCAGATTAATACCCGCACGATCTTCACTAGGGTGTTAGGGTTACAGTTTAGGGTTACGGTTAGGGACGGAATTCCCTAACCCTAACACCCTAGTGAAAATCGTGCGGGTGTTAATCTGAAAATTTACTGAAATTTTCTACATATACTTTTCAGGGTAATCTTCAAGTTTAGGGGGATAAAAAAAACAAATAAAAATATTCAAGGAAAGTAAGTGAACGTCTTACCAGTATTATCCGTTTTCTTCTAGCTGTTTATAAATAAATCACACCCTAACCCTAATCCTAACGTCAATCAAATCTCGTGTGTGATTTATTTATAAACAGAGATGTACGGAGAATACTGGTAAGACGTTCAGTTACTTCCCTTGAATATTTTTTTTTTTTTTTTTATCCCCCTAAACTTGAAGATTACCCTTTTCGGATGGTGTAGATTACGATTACGCCGGAATTTCATAAGGGAAAAGACAAAACTGGTCAGCGTACATGGATGCATACTAACACACAATTACATACATAGCTACAAAATGAAACTTGTAATTTTGTAAAAATTTGTGGTGCGTGTCATTATTTATGTGTATGTACCTACAATTTTGGGGGTTTTTTACATTAAATTCTGAAATAATCGGAATCGTAATGAAAAGATAAAAACATTAAAAAAAATTACGCGATGTTAAGAGGACGGGATGTAACAAACACATATATATACATACACACGCATATTTTATAGATAGATATTAGAGACACATATTTTTTAATGTTTATACTAACATAAACATTTAAATGTATTAAATTTAAGCATCTTTAAATCATAAATAACAGCAATCAACTCAAATACCTTTCTGTCTCGCTGCATTTTCGATGCAATAAGCTGACCCACGTGTCTTGTGAGGTTTAGCAAAGTTTAACGGAGAGCTCCAGTATAAAGGGGAAATAACTGATAGCACGTCATTCAAATTGTTGTTTCCGAAATAAATTGGTGTTGATCTCCCTTTGTAACGCTGACCTTACAGACAGGAAGTCAAATGCGTTCCAACCGTGGTGCTCCTGTACTATTTTACTTGTTTTAGTCATTTGACTGTGGCCAGGGTTAGGGTTAGGGTTAGGGTTTGAGTTAGGTTTACCCTGTGGATCTATATAAAAACCGGGGGGGGGGGGGGGGGGGATCGAAATTTTGAAATTGAGATTTTTGAAATTTTTTTTCCAGAATCGGATTCTCCATGGTCTGAAACATAGGATTCCGTAAAAAAAAAAAAAATTTAAAAGTGGGGGTATACCCAGATTACATATACTCCATCTCCACCCTTATTCTATCGGTCTCTTTTTTGCCGAACCGCTAAAGTTACGCGATAAACACACCAGCATCAGTTGTCAAGCGATGGTGGGGGGACAAACAAACACACATATACATATATACGACAGGCTTCTTTCAGTTTCCATCTACCAAATCCACTCACGAGGCTTTGGTCGGCCCTAAACTAAAGTAGAAGACACTTGCCCAAGGGCGATTTAGCTGTTGTTTTTAGCACATCCTACGACCACCTCATACCTTTCTCGTGTCTTTGTCACTGACATATATTGATGTTTATCAATACTTTTTCTCCCCATAAACACATTTATTAGAATGATGATGCACCCACGGGTGATCCATTGCTGGGATTTAAGCAAAAAAATTCAGACTGACCATATTCTAAACTCTGATTTATTAAAAGAAATTCGAAATACAGTGGAAATTTTAAGATTTATGGAGTTGGGAGTTAAAAATGTTTTTTCAAATTTTTATTTCTTCATAATCGTATGAATTCCCACATTTACAACACAAATTCGCAAAATAGAGAATTATGAGGGGTTATAAGGGGGTGCCTAAAATCAGAATTTCGCCCATCAAAGATCTAATTAGTTTCTCAATAGTGCCACCTTAAGAGCATGAGCTTCAATGGGTAGTTGCCAAGGGTCTCCTCTTTAAAAGATGATGTGATGTTGAAAAAGACTTAACTATAAATGGATCAATTGAATAAACCAATTAATAACAAACCTATAATGACTACTTGAAACAGTTGTAGGAAATATGTAATGACCATTAATTATGCCTTATCTTAGATACCTCAAACCTTCCATCCTCTGACACAAGTCCCCCACCTCAAATGCCCTGGCCCCTCTCAAAATTCCTTGTCTTGCAAGTTACTTGGTGACCCTGCCGGAGTGAGTGCCACATAAAAAGTATCCAATCCATACTGTAAAGTGGTTAGCATTTGGAAGGGCATCCATCTGTAAGAATCATGCCAAATCTAACCTCGCCTGTGCTAGTGCCATGTAAAATGTACTGAATCCACTCTGCAGAGTGGTTGATATTAGGAAGGGCATCCAGCTGCAAAGCCCCTGCCAAATCGGACACAGTAGCCTAGGGTGTTTTCTACCAGGCCAGTTCTTGTGAACCATCCTACCCATGCATGCATGGAAGATGGACATTAAACAATGATGATGATGATATATATTTCTTAAACAAGAATGTTGTTGACAGTGACTTCAAAGTTTTGGCCAGCTAAGTCATCTTAGCTGGGCCAAAACTTCTAAGTCACTGTTAACATTCTTGTATAAGAATCATAAGTTTGTACTCTACAAAAATATAGAGTAACCCATCAGATAAAAACAAACATTAATATGTGTATGTATGTGTATACATATATATGTATATATATGTGTGTGTGAATATGGTTGTCTCCTAGTCTTGACATCATGTCATAGTTGTAAATGATTGTCAGTCATACAAGCAGTGTCATTCATTTTCAATATCCTATGAGAACTTATGGAGAAATATTACCTTGCTTGGAAACAGGTGAGGTTTGATAACCTCACCTGTGCAAGCATGAAAAGGTAAACATTAAAAGATGATGATGATGATGATGATGTTTTTTTAAAGATATATTTAAAGTATGTCAACTTATTTTTTAGTGAAACAACAGTGTATCACCAACTATAAAAGGTTGGAAAACACTTTTATAGAAGTAAACCCTTGGAAAATACTGATACAGAAATAATAAACCCTTGCAAGCTTAACACCAATGCATCAAAAAATAACAAGATATATTTTATACACCTTTAAGAGTCAGCTTTATTCATTTGAAAATAATAAAAAAAAAACTTTACAAATGAAAAAAAAAACAAACGTGAATAGAATTTTACAATAGAAGTGAAAACAGCAGTAATTGATTTCATAAAGATCTCATAACAATGAATTAATTGTGGAGAATATGTCTGCTGATTATGATGTCGTCATTAATGCCAATCCTTTATTAAAGCTTTGCATCTCAACATGTAGCAACTGCTAGTGCACCATGATACATGTGATGAGAAGAACGGTTTCAATGAAGGATCCATGCCCTGGTGGACATAATCATGATACACACAGAGATATTGGGACTTGTGTTCTCATCTAGGGGTGTTACAGTGAGAGACCTACTTCAGCTGCCTGAAACTGAGAGTAAAGTTCTGGAATTCTCAAACCAAACCCTTTATTTATTCAATCCATGTCAGTAGAATTATGCTCATTCCATCATTCAGTGCCAAAGACATTCTTGTATTTGGTATTCTCAACCTTGTGGTGCCACTTTCTTGTTCCACTTGAACCAGAGGTTATATAAATCTCCTGACACAGGAATTGAACTCATAGTCACCAGGTAAACTGCATCGCTTAATACTTGACACTTAACCAATGCTTCTATATATATATATATATATATATATATATATAAATATTTATATATACACACACACACACACACATATATATATATACACACACATATATATATATATATACACACAAATATATATATATATATATATA
>NC_142951.1:7117835-7132835 GCF_046866305.1 Octopus bimaculoides
GAAATACCGCTAAGCATTTCGCCCGGTGTGTTAATGATTCTGCCAGCTCGCCACCTTAATAATAATAATAATAATAATAATAATAACAACAAAAACAATAATAATGATAATTCTTTCTATTTTTCTACTATAGGCACAAAGCCTGAAAATGTTATGAGAGGAGACTAGTTGATTACAGCAACCCCAGTACACAACTGGTACTTTTTTTTATCAATCCTGAAAAGATGAAAGGCAAAGTCAATCTTGGTAGAATTTGAACTGAAAATGTGAAAAATGGAAGAAATGTCGCTAAGCATTTTGTCCAGTATACTACCAATTTTGCCAGCTCACTGGCTTATAATACTTTTTTCTACTAATATTTTGGCCGGATGTGGTTGGTTTAAATGCTAAAGGGTTAATTTCTTATTGTGTAATAATATCACTGTATTTAATTGAGTACATAATATGATTTAAAATGTATGAATATCAGGCAATCCCTTACATTTTTGCACTTAAAAAAATACAAACAAAACAGCAATATAGTTTTGTTGTTCTTTTTCCTTTTTTCTTTTCACATTCATGACTATACCAGTCATGGAAAAGTTGGCAATTATTAAAATGGATCCCTTGTTAGTTGCATCTGATTTTGAAAGAAAAAAAAGGGGAAGATAGGTAAAATAATATGCTTTGCCCCACACAGAAGCTTGCAGGAGTTACTCAGAGGTTTTGCACGCTCTTCTAAATCCCACATGAGCTTTCATAATAAAATTCCTTACATTCTACACGAGTATCATCAGCTGGTATTTCAGAGTCACAAGCGTTTCAACCCTTAGCCTGTATGCTTCACCTGAGTGGGGCAGCGAGGACTGAATTAACCTTCACCTACGGAAGGGTTCCACTGGCTGTCTCTTATCAACCATAGCTACCTTTCTTTGTGCATGGAGATAAAGTGTGTAGGGTGATTGTTTTCTTCTGAGCTTGTGTCAAAACCATCCACTGATGGTACCCTCCAATTTTGACACAGAGGTTTCATAATAAAATTCCTTACATTCTACACGAGTATCATCAGCCGGTATTTCAGAGTCACAAGCGTTTCAACCCTTAGCCTGTATGCTTCACCTGAGTGGGGCAGCGAGGACTGAATTAACCTTCACCTACGGAAGGGTTCCACTGGCTGTCTCTTATCAACCATAGCTACCTTTCTTTGTGCATGGAGATAAAGTGTGTAGGGTGATTGTTTTCTTCTGAGCTTGTGTCAAAACCATCCACTAATGGTACCCTCCAATTTTGACACAGAGGTTTCATAATAAAATTCCTCACATTCTACACGAGTATCATCAGCCGGTATTTCAGAGTCACAAGCGTTTCAACCCTTAGCCTGTATGCTTCACCTGAGTGGGGCAGCGAGGACTGAATTAACCTTCACCTACGGAAGGGTTCCACTGGCTGTCTCTTATCAACCATAGCTACCTTTCTTTGTGCATGGAGATAAAGTGTGTAGGGTGATTGTTTTCTTCTGAGCTTGTGTCAAAACCATCCACTAATGGTACCCTCCAATTTTGACACAGAGGTTTCATAATAAAATTCCTCACATTCTACACGAGTATCATCAGCCGGTATTTCAGAGTCACAAGCGTTTCGACCCTTAGCCTGTACGCTTCGCCTGAGTGGAGCAGCAAGGACTGAATTAATCTTCACCAATTTTGACATGAGGTTTCATAATTAAATTCCTCTCGTTCTATATTAGTAAATAAAGTTTTGTCTTGGGAGACTCATTGAATAGATTTAACCATTATACAACTGTTTTTCTTTAAAAAAAAAAAATTCAATACACAAGTCACGGGCAACCAATTGCCTACAAGACTTTCTGGATGGCATGTCTAATAAAAAACGTTAGCTTGAATTTTTACAGTAATGTGGCCACCTGATGATGAACCATGTCTCATGTGGCCTGCTTCTCAAAAATCGTTGCCCATGTCTGATACACAAGTTTAGACAAAATCTCTGGCAGAAGCAATACATACAAAGGAGCCTATTCAGACTAGTAGTAGTAGTAGTAGTAGTAGCAGTAGGGGAATTTATCACATTTTTTTCGGCTTGAAGATGAAATAAAAAGTCAGGAAAAATACTCTGGAAATTGTCAGCAGTAGTAGTAGTAGCAGCAGCAGCAGCAGCAGCAGTAGTAGTAGTGGTAGTAGTAGTAGTAGTAGTAGTAGTTGCAGCAGTACCAGTACCAATAGTAGTAGTAGTATGCAAAGGAAGTGATCAATGACAGAACAAACCAATGAGGGAAGCCTCTAAATGGTTGATGAGTCTGCTAGAAATAGCAGCAGTCAAATTTCCCTCAAACTACACTAGGAACTATATAGAGAAAAAGAAAAAAAAAGAAATAAAATGGACGCACTGGATGATGTAGTCACAGATCCGTCTACAATGTGTAAAAAAATAAAGAGACAGGATGGTCACATTTGTGGAATGCCTTTGATCGAAAGGTCTGCTGGATTAGGACTGACCTACCTGGGGTTTAAACAACAACAACAACAAAAATAATGACAAGGAGAATAGCAGTGACAGAAAATATCATGAGACATTGTCAGGGGGGGGGGGAAGATAAGGGGGCTGTTGAGAGAGGAGGGGAGTTGCCGGGAGACGGAGGGGATAAGGAGATGTAATAGTTTGAGGACAGTTCCTTATAAGGAATATGATTTATACATTTTGACTCAGGAGCAATGGTATAAGCTGCTTCAAACAATGTTATCAGGTTAATCCCTTTTTTTCAGAGCATATTTTGCATAGGTGTTTTTTAATTAATTTCACAAAATAATCAAGAATCTGGAGGGATTTAGTGAAAAAGAACATTATTGATGTTTGGAACTTAACTAAAGGAAGTTTTACATTTAACCCCCCCCACCAAAAAAAAAAAAACCTAGATGAAAGGTCTTAATTGAAAAAAAAAAACAAACCTAGATGAAAGGTCTTAATTGAAAAAAAAAAAAAAACCAATTGAAAATGAGAAATTTTGTATTATGGAACCAGAGTTAGTCCCAGGCAGGTTAAAAGGTTTCTTAATCATTTAAGTGTGAAATTAAATTTTATGGTTAATTCGGTAATTATTTTAAATATCTACCAAAAAATATAGAATTGGTATTTTCTGCAAGTTATGTTGCCTCATTAAACTTGATATATCTCAACAAAAAATAGTTTCAAACATGACATTTCTCAACGAAGACAGATTGCTAAACAACATTACTTTCTGCAGTTAAGGATAATGAAATTTTGATTGGTTATATCTGATTTCTGCGTTTAAAAGGATTAACCAATGATAGCATAGCAATAATGATCAGGATAATTATGCTAACGAAGTTGATTATGACATTGATGACATTCCTTATTTTCTTAATATTGTAATTAACTAATTCTAACCATGAAGGCGCTTGGCTCAGTGGTCACGGCACCGGGCTCACAATCATGAAGTAGTGAGTTCAATTCCCAGACCGGGCTGTATGTTGCGCTCTTGAGCAAGACACTTTTATTGCCTGTCGTTCCAGTTCATTCAGCTGTAGAAATGAGTTGTGACATCACTGGAGCCAAGCTGTATAGGCCCCTTTGCCTTTCCCTTGGATAACATCGGTGGCACAGAGAGGGGGAGCTGGTATGCATGGGCGACAGTTGGTGTCTTCCATGAACAACCTTGCCTGGACTTGTGCCTTGGAGGGGAAACTTTCTAGAAGCAATCCCATGGTCATTCTTGACCAAGGGGTCTCTTTACCTAATCTAACTTTTCGACCAGGAAATTAAACTTTATGTCGTTTTTGGATTTGGTTTGCATGTGATTCTAGAGAATTTCTAAATTTTTTCTTTCAGAAAATTTAGAATTTTCTAGAATCACTTTCCTATGGATGTCATCAAATCTTATTTTCTTTACTCATTGTTACACAAAAGACTAATGAAGTAAGAAGTTTTATAATTAAAAATTTAGGTTTTGATCAGTGCAGCTTATATTCACGCAGTTGAGTGTGTGTGTATGTGTGTATGTGTATGCATGTGTGTGTGTATTGTGAGGGCACATGGCCTAGTGGTTAGGGTGTTGTACTCATGATCAGGAGATTGTGGTTTCAATTCCTAGACCATATGGTGCATTGTATCCTTGAGCAAAACACCTCATCTCACATTGCTCTGCAATCACTACGATACCTGATGCATTGTACACAGTGACACCTGTTCAGACAACGTCAAGTTGATGGGGGAAGTGAGCTAATGTGTGGCATAAACATTTGATCACTATAAACAAATCATTTGTGCAGGGCCGAACGCTCATATGTTGTCTCTGACAGGAGATTCCATCATATATATATATATATATATATATATATACACACACACATATATATATATACACATATATACATATATACACACACTAACAGTTTCCTAATTCCGGTTTATAAATGTGAGCAGTTGTAATAATTTAATTTTAAAGTCTTGAAAGAAAATTGTTCACAGTTAGTTTACAATATTTGACGAAACAAAATATTGCACAAGGTTTCTGTTCTGGGGGGGTTATTTTTGTTTCTTTTTTTTTGGCTTTTTAGATTAAAAAAATAAATACAATTAAAAAAAAACAGAGACACCTTCGCAGATATTTGTGGAAATAGAGTTTAGAAAGCATGTGGAGTTGATGTAGAGAAATCAACAAATATTCGACTGGATGTTAAATGAAAATAATGATGACTTAACAGAAGACAAATTTAAGGAATAGAGTGGTTTTTGCGTTCACAGCACTGGGTAGGAAGGACATCCCAATTGTAGATGTACGATGGCCTCTTTTTAATCTGTCGTCGACACAAATGTCCTGTTTTTAGAATATAATCGTGCTTGTCTTGGATATCCTGCATGGATTGTTTGTGGGTAATTAGATAAATATTATTGCAGCCACGTGATATGAACTCGGTATCGAATCGAGGATCGTGGACACGGTTTATAGACAATGGTGCCAACCACACGCCAACCGAAACGTCTTCGCTGCGGAAGAGCTGCAGCAGGTTTCTGTTGGTAGCAATGAAATGGATGAGATCTGATGACAGCACGTACCCACCACCGACTGCATAGGGTAAATAACGATCACAAAGTACAAATTCCTTCTCCTGCCACTTGCCTTGCTTCTTCACATGGGCTCTTCCATCAAAGAAACCCCAATACAAACGTCTCTTCCCCGAAGATCTTAGTTCTTTCTCTATGATGTCTAGCCTTACATAAGTGTCTTGGTCGGTTTTGAGCACATATTTGTAGTCGATATTGTTGTCGATCCATATGAAACTTTCCAACACCTTTAATGTCAGATTCTTATAAGCGTCAACGACCTCCGGTAAAAGGACCAGGTCTTGTTGCAGCAGGTTCTCTTTGAGAAGGTCGTCCCTTGTTTCATTGGTCAAGTTTCCCGTTCCGATTACGAACCGAGCAAGAATATCATCGGGGACATTGTTGAGCCACGTCTCTCGAATGAGGTTGCGATACTTTCGGTCTTTCGGACCCGACATGACCAGAACAATGAGGAAACAAGACAGGGTTTGCTGTGTCACGGAATTGACATTTTTCCAGTAAGTTCTACTCTGGAGGTAGCGTATGTCCTGTCGCAGCTGATTGCCGACAGCATTGTCACAGGTCCACGAACAGAGAGACAGGCAAAGCACCAAACAGAAGGTAACCACAATGCCACATATCAGCACAGTCGTTCCGTGTCTGGCAGAGAATCTTCGTAGTTTAGACACCATTTGAAAGACTTTGGTGGTTTACGGATCAGCAGATGGAAGACAAATTAAATTATTTACACCAAATCCATGTCACCTTCAAAAAGAAAAGAAAACAAAGAAACAGATTAACAAACATTTTAAAAATGATATTAAATATTATTATCAGGAATTTATTCTTTTACTTGTTTCAGTCATTTTACTGTGGCCATGCTGGAGCACCACCTTTAGCCAGGCAAATCGACCCTAGTACTTATTCTATCGGTTTCTTTCTGCAGATGGATTCCTTTCAGATGGTGTACATTATGATTCAATCAGAATTTAATATGTGAAAAAAAAAAAAAAAAAAAATTGCTGGGTGTGAACACATACTGACACATACGTTGTTTTTTTTTCAAAATTTGAAGTTTCATTTTTGAAGATACATAAATGATGCATGTCTGTATGTATGTATGTGCATCACCATTTTTTGGCTTCTTCATATTATATCCCGTTTTGATGATAATCTACATCGTCTAATAGTATTTGTAGAAAATTTCATTAAAAAATATTCATTTTTCTGAAAGTTATGACGACACTAAGCCGAGACATGAATTATCCAAAACTCCACTTTTTTTATTTTTTACAACAAATTCCGATATAATCATAATCTATGCCATATGAAACGTATTTGTTGAAAATTTCATTGAGGGAACAAATTTGGGCGGAGTACACTTGTGTAGGTATACACCGTAAAGTTGTCTTTTATTAAAAAGAAACAGGTTCTTATATTAAGAATGGGGACGGGACTTCGATGAGAAAATCGTCACTAGGGAAGAATATAATAGTGCTGGGCGTCTTCCTCGCCACGCTGCTCTCAATGAAATCATAAAGCATGGCCTAGACGCCGCAGGCTTCCCTTCCTAGCTCGAACTCGCGGAATCAGACCGAGGGGGACGTTAAAAGGCCAGGCGGCATGAGAATTTTCCCGTTCCGTGGTGGTGGCCCCGTCATCTGGGATGTCACATGCTGTGACACCTCAAGCGGCAACCTGGTGTGTGCAGCAGCCGACTCAGGGATTCGCTCTGCTCGTCAGACCGAGAAGGGTAAACTGTCAAAGTATCGGCCGCTTTCTGATAGATTTGTGATCGAGCCTGTGACAGTGGAGACCTCCGGCGTTGTAGGCCCTCAGGCCACATCCCTGCTCGCTACTATCGAGGCTGAGATGGCTATCCGCAAGTACGAGCCTCGTGAGTCAGACGAGTGGCTGTTTCGGCACATCTCCCTTCGCCATCGTCCGGGACAAAGCCTTTACCATTTTGTCCGCTTGTTCCATGAAGCGGACTGACAAGCCCCTTTCGATACGACTCGTTACTTATTGCTTTATTTAACCAATCATGATTTAATAAAACATCATTAACATTGCAAGTGATGTAAATTATTAAGCGAAACTTGTCTGACAACCAAAGCCAAAACACAGACATGATTCGCCAGAAGAGAATAAATATCGAATACGGAAAAAACTAACAAGTAAAGCCTTTACGTCCTCGCTCAATCTGCAATAAATAGCAGTCAAACTGCTTTCGACTGATACCCAACCATCTTAGAGTCGGATACATCTGATAAGGAGAAAAGATGGATGGAATAGTCGTAAATGGAATGTCTTTCATCAAATGTCTGTCTCCTTGTTGAAAGCTAACCTGGGGCTTAATGACAAGTGAACATTGAACAAGCAAACGAGGAAGGCTTCTACATGGTTGTCGATTTGCTGGAAATAACAGATAATCTTTCCTCAAATTAAACTCTACTGTATTTAAAATTTTTTTTTTAAATAACGACACATCCACATCGAATAATGTAGTACCAGATACACTATAACTGTAAACAAGACGGTATGGTCAAAACTGGAAAGTCTTTGATCACGTCAACTTCGTCACAAATTACCTAGGGTTAAACAACAACACTTCTACAATGAAGTAACTTTACGTGGTCGTTCGAACAGCTAGAAATAACAACCAAATCTTCCTCAGATCACACCTTACCATCTTAAAAATAAATAAATAAAAACCATTGACACGCTGACTCATATCGATCTCGAAACATTTCCTAAAATCAAGAAAGGGTGGTCACATCTGGAAAGCATTTCTTTGATCATAAAATATGCTCGATTGGTGGTTGAACAGTGTTAAACATTTCCATATTTTACCAGTGTTTCCGTAGTTGTTCTTCTTCGAGAAATGCTATTTTGTGATCCGTTCGTTCATAGCTGAGTATTTCGTCACAGAACATGGAAAAATTCTATGAATGAATTAACAGAAAACACACAAACACACACCAGTCTTCCGGAAATTAAAATCATTTCAAAAATGGAAATCGGGAAGTTGAACGTGAAAACAAGAAAAATGACAATTAGAAACGTTGATTTTGAAAGAGTTGTAATAACAAACAACGTACCTGGGTGGGTGGAAATAAATAAGAAAAGTGGCAGAACAAGGTAGCAGTTTCGGTTTCTGCCGAGGTGTGTTCTACAATTCCTTCAACAAGGAAGATAACTCTGAATTTACTTACTTCCCTCTTTATAATAAAAAGATGAAAATAAACAAATGCTGTTTCCATGCGATCGAATCATGAAGGCGGTGACGGCGGAGGTGGGGGGGGACAGAGAAGAAGTTCGTGTGGTGGAGGTGGGGGGGACCGAGAAGAAGTTCGTGTGGTGGAGGTGGGGGGACCGAGAAGAAGTTCGTGTGGTGGAGGTGGGGGGGAACGAGAAGTTCGTGTGGTGGAGGTGGGGGGGACCGAGAAGAATTTCGTGTGGTGGAGGTGGGAGGTTGACAGAGAAGAAGTTCATGTGGTGGAGGTGGTGGGCGAGAAGAAGTTCGTGTGGTGGAGGTGGGGGTGAGGGTTAGTATCAAGATATTTTTCAGTTCAGTCCCCGTAACGTCCAGAGTTCAAATTCCGCTGGGTATAACTTCTTTGCCTTTCGTCTTTTCAGGATTATTACAGGGTGGAATTGGATGGGACTCACAATAAGGAAGATGTACTGCATTTTTTACTTTGAGAAATATATTTTTGACAAATGTTCACAAACGGGTAAATTTTCAGATTAACACCCGCATGATTTTCACTAGGGTGTTAGAGTTAGGGTTTTAGGGTTAGGAAATTCTGTCCCTAACCCTAACCGTAACCCTAACTCTAACCGTAACCGTAACTCTAAACCCTAACCGTAACCCTAAACCCTAACCCTAACCCTAACACCCTAGTGAAAATCGTGCAGGTGTTAATCTGAAAATTTACCCACAAACTTACAAAAACTATATTAGCTAAGCAAGTGACCTTCTCTAAATGCTTTAAAAACATTATAAATATATCTGAACAATATTTCAGAAAATTATCACCATTCTCTTTGAGCATATAAAAGACAAATTTAGCTGAAGCAAGATGAATAAGCCAAGATAAGGTAAACTTGCCTCTTCAATTCTCCAGAATTACATTTGAAAACGAACTCATACACATCAATATCCATCCTTAGATATCAGAAAGATCAGAAATGCAACGGAAACGTAAAATATCTAAGTCAAATGAAAGAGGTTCATGGAAAAATGGTACATGATATGAAATTAATGAAACTCGACTAAATAAAAAAAAACTCAACTTAAAATATTTCGATATAGTTTCTTCACGGTCTCCTGGAGAGGATCTCTTTGGGATATAATTACTAACCATGCAATTAAAGAGAAGAGGTTCCATTGAACCTTGTGGTGTACGACCAGTTGAAGCACATGGTGCTGCATTGTTGGTTCTTTTTTTTTTCCTCTTTCTTCCCCATGATATATATGTATATATATATATATATATATATATATATAAATTTAGTAAATGGAGTAAAACACATATGTTAACTGAATACTTTTTCTCCATTTACTAAATTTATATATTTACTCAAGTACCCAACATAACAAGGAGTTTCTACCTCATAAACAGGAGTTACACCACAGTCATTTTGTGATCTTTGCTACCCTGGTATCTATTAACCAATTTATTTTGTCCAAGTTAATTATTAACTAAGAGAAAATAAATACATATAATAAAATATATATATATATATATATATGTATATATATCATCACATAAAGTCACAAATGACACACAAATAGTTTGATGGAATTTTATTTAACAATAAGAAATTTCTAATTTCATGACAAATTGTTTCATAACTGAAAAACATGTAAACAATTTATGACATTATATTTAATAATAAATCAATCATTTTCTCGGATCATGTCATGTATTCTATATGTTTTATAAAATGATACATTAAGGAGTTTTTTTTTTTTATGAATTACTTGAATCTATATATTATGACTTCTGACCGAGACCTTTGGAAATATGCTGTGCGTGAGAAGACTCAGCAAGCCAAGTGAGACCAAAATCCAAGGCCTCTGCCAGGGATGTAGCCAGCCCACTTATGTGTACCTTTCCTTCATTGGACACTAAACTCCGCTTGCGAAGACCTGTTGAGGCAAGTGAAATTGAAATCGAACTAAATTCGACGACTGGCCCCCATGCCAATGTCTCCTTCATTGGACACTAAACTCAGCTTGCGAAGACCTGTTGGGGCAAGCGAAAGCGAAACCGTGATGGCACTTGTACCAGTGGAGCGCTAAGAGCACCGTTCAAGCATGATCATTGCCAGAGCAGCTGTCTGGCTTCTGTGCCGGTGGCACGTAAATAGCACCATTTGAGCATGACCATTATCACATGAAAAAACATTCGAGTGAGATCGTTGCCAGTGCCGCTGGACTGGCTCCTGTGCAGGTGGCACATAAAATATACCATTTTGAGCGTGGCTGTTGCCAGTACTGTCTGACTGGCCTTCATGTCGGTGGCACATAAAAGCACCCACTACACTCTCGGAGTGGTTGGCATTAGGAAGGGCATCCAGCTGTAGAAACTCTGCCAAATCAGATTGGAGCTTGGTGTAGCCATCTGGTTCACCAGTCCTCAGTCAAATCGTCCAACCCATGCTAGCAAGGAAAGCGGACGTTAAACGATGATGATGATGATATATACGTGTGTGTGTGTCTGTGTCTGTGTAAAATATATACATATGTTAAAGAACAAAATACCATCTAAGCATACTGTGTTTGAACATCTGTTACCTGTGCAGGTGATCCATAATCCAATACGTTAGTTTTAATGTTTCTTTTTATTGATGTAAACAATTTATAAATACTCTTAAAATAACAATGAGAAAGTTTTATGACATTGTTATATTTTCTCATAATAGAAGTGGATGGGAGGTCCCTTAACATCGGCCCCTTAACATCGTGTATTTTATACACTCCTAGTTTGAACCTTGATCTTGAGTGAGTAAAAGTGCATGTGATACATAAAGTGTTATGATGGTTAACACAAACATACAAACACATACTACATACGTATTATACATAAGTGTATGTGTATATACACATGTGTGGTATATATGTTTGTGTTTGTGTGTGTATATGCATATACATACATACATATATATATATATATATATATATTCTGTATTCCCGAGCGTTAAACTAATACATCCTTTTGTTGTTTACACCACCTGTCCTCGTCTGTTGTTTTTTTCGTAAATTCTCCCATATATATATATATATACACCCTAACAGTTGAGGGAACCCGTGGAAGAGGTAGGCCCAGGAAGACCTGGGCTGAGGTGGTGAGGCAAGACCTTCGTACATTGGGCCTCACCGAGGCGATGACTACGGACCGAGACCTTTGGAAATGGGCTGTGCGTGAGAAGACCCGGCAAGCCAAGTAAGATCGTTGCCAGTGCCCCTGGACTGGTTCTTGTGCGGGTGGCACATGAGATGCACCATTTTGAGCGTGGCCGTTGCCAGTACCGCCTGACTGGCTCCTGTAGGATTTTCGAGCGAGATCGTTGCCAGTGCCCCTGGACTGGCTTGTGCGGGTGGCACATAAAAGACACCATTTCGAGCGTGGCCGTTTTCGTGCGGGTGACACGTAAAAGCACCCACTACACTCTCTGAGTGGTTGGCGTTAGGAAGGGCATCCAGCTGTAGAAACTCTGCCAAATCAGACTGGAGCCTGGTGTTGCCATCCGGTTTCACCAGTCCTCAGTCAAATCGTCCAACCCATGCTAGCATGGAAAGCGGACGTTAAACGATGATGATGATGATGATGATATATATATATATATATATATATATATATATATATACACACACACAAATCATCACCATCATCATTGCCGTCATTAAACATCCATGCCCTATGAACTGGATGATTTGAGAGGACCTGATGAATCCAAGAACTGCATTGTGCCCCAGAGTCTGTTTTTGCATGGATCCTAAAGCTGGATGTTCTTCCAAACATCAACTGCTTTACAGTGTGTGCTGTGTGTAAGTCATCTAAGTGTCCATAAGTCAGGAAAAAATGCCTTCATATATCTATCAGCAGAGTGAGTATATTAATCAAAGTGTACAGTATAATATATCCATTACAGCTGATCTTACCAACTGGTTTTGCACTGGGTATTCAGCAGGGTGTTAGACAATAGTTCAACTATGTAACCCTGAGCTCATCAGAGGTAGCTGTTATGGAAGGAAATATGGTGGCTGCCCCGCTGTTGTTGGAGGGAGACACACACACACATATATGTAATATGTGTATATATGTATGCATGTATCTACCTATCTGTGTGTGTGTGCTATGGTCTGTTATATAATTTTTCTCATGCAATTATTTCTAAATCTACTTATTCAATTTTCACATAATTCATTCCAAATTTGTACAGAAACACCCCTACCCATCCAAACATACACAAACACACCTGCAGACACACACCTATACACAGTCCTCCATCAGCTGTTCAGTGATCACAATGATTTTAACACCCTCTGACGTCACCACCCTTTCTCGTAGCTCCGAGCAGTAGTGATACTATCAAAGTCTCTACAGGTTGTTTTATCTTACACTGAATCATACTTTGCTATTTTTACATCTTTCTTGACTCACTCAGACAACAGAAACTGGCTGTACACAGCTACAACTACCTTACCATACGGTGGCTATTTCTTTGACCAGAAGTGGAGGAAGATTCATCCGTCATTCTTTCATATTCCTGCTACATAATCATTATCATCATCAATAAACAAACGAAGTTTGCTTTTTTAGAAGCGTTGAGATGTCTTTTAGAAAGTTAAAGAAGTGATTTTAAATTCTCAATCGCAGAATAATGCTAATAATATAGCCTGAACAGGATAAACTACCCCTATTTTGCAGAGAAAAGTGTAGGTGGCTAGCTGTGGACTCGAACTCTTATCTTAATTTGCAGAGGAATTTGTAGTGGGTAGTTTAGCTTAATCGGTCAAAGCATCGTGACATGTAATCACGGGGATGTGAGTTCGAGTCCACAGCTAGCCACCTACACTTTTCTCTGCAATATAGGGGTAGTTTATCCTGTTCAGGCTATATTATTAGCATTATTCTGCGATTGAGAATTTAAAATCACTTCTTTAACTTTCTATTATCATCATCATTTAACATCTGTTGTCCATGCTGGCATGGGTTGGATGGTTTGACTGGGCTGGTTTGCTGGAAGGCTGTACCAGGATCCAGTCTGATTTGGTGTGGTTTTCTATAACTGGATGACCCTTCTTAATACGAACCACTCCGAGAGTGTAATGGGTGCTTTTACGTGCCACCAGCATCTGCCATGACTGCAATTTTGCTCAGCTTGATGGGTCTTCTTCTCAAGTACAACATAATGCCAAAGGTTTTGGTCATTACCTCTGTGAGGCCCAACATTTGAAATGAACTCAGCTTTACCTCCCAGCAATTTACCAATCTTTGTTTCTGTGAAATTCCTGCTGTTGCTATAAATATTCTTTCTTATTTTCGCACAAAGCCTACCATTTTAACACTTCAGTATGCTGATTTTTTTTTTTTTTTTGTCAAACATATTGCTTATTTATTTATTTATTCACATTGTTTTGAATTAATCACACCATTATTTTGTAGCTTCAAGGTGGTGAGCTGGCAGAATCATTAGCACACCGGACAAAATCCTTAGCGGTATTTCGCCCATTGCTATGTTCTGAGTTCAAATTCCGCTGTGGTCAACTTTGCCTTTCATCCTTTCAGGGTCAATAAATTAAGTATCAGTTACACACTGAGGTCAATGTAATTGACTAGTCTCCTCCATCCCACCAAAAAATTACGTGCAACTGGCATGGGAGCCAGTCAGGGGGAACTGGCATCAGTGACCCCTACCATGTAAAAATCAACCAGTACACTAAACATTTTTCCTTTCTACTTTAGACACAAGGTCTGAAATTTAGTGGGTGGGGTGGGGGCTTGTCAATTACATTGACTCCAGTTCACAACTGGTACTTGTTTCATTAACCCCAAAAAGATAAAAAGCAAAGTGGGCCTTGGCAGCATTTGAACTAAGAACTAAGTTCTAAGAATGGAAGAAAAGCCAGTAAGCATTTTGTCTGCTGCTCTAATGATTCTGCCAGTGTATTACCTTAACTCTGCTCTAAATATGATTTAAAATTTTGGCACAAGGCCTGAAATTTGAGGGGAGGGGACTAGTCGATTACATCAACCCCAGTGTTCAACTGGAACTTAATTTATCGACTCTGAAAGAATGAATGGTAAAATTGACTTTGGTGGAATTTGAACTCAGATTGTAAAGGCGGGCAAAATGTCGCTAAGCCTTTTGCTTGGCATGCTAACAATTCTGCCTTCTTTGCTCTGAATATGAGAGATTAAATGATTATTAAGTCTCGTTCACTTTCATGGATGACTTGGTATTATTCTGTCTCCTGATAAAGATAGTGAGTGGACAGAATTGTTAGCACAATTGCTAAGGTGGCAAGTTGATGGAAACGTTAGCACAATTGCTAAGGTCGCGAGCTGGCAGAAACGTTAGCACGCCAGGCAAAATGCTTAGCAGTATTTCGTCTGCCGCTATGTTCTGAGTTCAAATTCCGCCGAGGTTGACTTTGCCTTTCATCCTTTCGGGGTCGATTAAATAAGTACCAGTTACGTACTAGGGTCGATATAATCAACTTAATCCATTTGTCTGTCCTTGTTTGTCCCCTCTGTGTGTAGCCCCTTGTGGGCAGTAAAGAAATAAGAATCATTAGCACGCCAGGCGAAATGCTTAGCGGTATTTCATGTCTTTACATTCTGAGTTCAAATTCCGCCAAGGTCAACTTTGTCTTTCATTCTTTCAGGGTCGATAAATTAAGTACCAGTTGTGTACTGGGGTCAA
>NC_142951.1:7137835-7142835 GCF_046866305.1 Octopus bimaculoides
CGAACACACATCTACTGCCATGCAAACCGTTACACCTTTCTCTCCTCCGAATTAACTTTTTCCTCGACGACAAGGTAACAATTATTTTTGCGTTCGTTTGTGAAGAAATACGTGTCAGTTCCCAAAATGTGGGCTTATGGCCCGGTTGTTTTGAGTTACAAAAAATTAAAAAAAAAAAAAAAAAAGGCCATTGACTTGGCTATTTATAGCATTTTAAGTTTAATATCGCTGCAGCCCCCATGTTGCCACATGACTGGCATATGGTGAAAATGTGTTGTTAGAAAACAATGTCGAACGAAAATATTATTAATGGGAGGTGATTAGGCTATCTTAATTAATTTTGTGTGTGCGTGTATATGTATATATTATACTCATATATATATATATATATATATATATATATATATATATATATATATATATATATATATAGCACAGAATTTTGTCAGTGAACAGGTCGCGGTCTCAAAGCGACGAAAATATTTTGACAAATTAAATTTAAATGTTGAAGTGAATCTAACGGATTTTGTGTGTTATTTTAAATGGCTCATAAACACCTTCCACGCTGCAATTGTTTATATATATATATATATATATATATATATATATATATATATATAATATATGTATGTGTGTGTGTGCACGCACTTACATTTCAGATCTGACACATGTTTCATGCTAAAGCCAGGTTTTGTTGTTGTTGTTGTTGTTGTTTTATGTTGGTCAGCTTCGATAGTATCTAATCAGGTTGTTTAGACCAGTTACGCTAAACTGTAAAAAATTGAACTGAACTTGCATCCACTGTCTTGAGTTTCCCAGAAACAGATTGCTTGTTGCTTGTTCTGTATCTTCTTAAGCGAAATATTTGAACAGATTCTTAACCTAGTTTGTCAGACTAACTTTGATTTGATTTCATTGAAAAGTAGGTCTATGTGACAATAACGTCTTGTAGCACAACAATAGATGAATATTCATTAAAAACTTAATGAATATGTCGTTTTGTTCCTCTGGTATGTTACGTATTAGTGCAGGAGAGAAGCCATATCACTGTGAAATCTGTGGAAAATTCATTCTCTCAAAAAAGTTTAATTTAAGTACACATAAAAGTATTCATGCAGAACAATAACTGTATGAATGTATTACACTTTGCCTCATTTATCACTGATTCATCCATCACTGATCTAATTGGTAACATGGTACACTCAATTGCACACCATGTTACGCTTATCACTGATTGATCTGTGAGAACATGGGTTGGCAGTCAGTTGAAGACGCTGCTTGTAATTCAAAAACACAAGACTAACAGCACTGTCGAGCATGTTCATTGCCAGAGCAGCTGTCTGGCTTCCGTGTTAGTGGCCCGAAAATAGCACCATTTGAGCATAATCATTACCAGCGTTGCCTTCTAGCACTTGTGCTGGTGGCACGTTAGAAAATCATTCGAGCGAGGTCGTTGCCAGTGCCGCTGGACTGGCTCCTGTGCAGGTGGCACGTAAAAAACACCATTTTGAGCGTGGCCATTGCCAGTACCGCCTGACTGGCCTTCGTGCTGGTGGCACGTAAAAGCACCCACTACACTCTCGGAGTGGTTGGTGTTAGGAAGGGCATCCAGCTGTAGAAACTCTGCCAAATTAGACTGGAGCCTGGTGCAGCCATCTGGTTCACCAGTCCTCAGTCAAATCGTCCAACCCATGCTAGCATGGAAAGCGGACGTTAAACGATGATGATGATGAAGACTATTATTAAAGACCTTCCAGGCATGACCGTCTTTTTCCTAGATACATTGAATTTAGGACCACATGATACCATGTCCTGTTTTCCTTAGGTGGTAGTACACTGGTTCTTAATTTCTTCTTTGACTTTGTGGTAGACTGGAGACCAAACAGAAAATACACTGATACACTTTGCATAAGGAATTCCTGTTGGTTAATTCTAATTTGAGTAATTAAAAGTTTAACGAGATATTTAATAAAATTCTTGACTTTAAAAAATTGAAATTTCAAAGTAGCAAGTATGCTAGGCATGATGGCCATCTCTTCATGTCCAAAGAGCATGAAGAAGAGCACCACCATGCTGGAGCACCACTTTGAAGGGTCTTAGTTGTACAAATCAACCCAAGCCCTTTTTTTTTTGTTTTTAGTCTAGTACTTATTCCATTGCTCTGTTTTGCTTAATCACTAAGATATTGGGACATAAATAAACCAACACTGGCAGTGAGGGATACAAACACAGTCTAACACACAAGACACGTTCACGCTCTAACCTCTTTCAAAGTAGGATCCTCTGACTTAAAAGCACTTGTTGTGGCGCTCCAGCCACTTTGTGAAGGCCCCATGGAAAACCTTGGAAGTGAAGGTGTCTGTGACCTTTATCACAGTCTCTTTCATCTTCAAATCAACTTCAGGGAAACGACCAAAAATCACAACCACAGGGAGAAAAGGTTTGATCTGTAAGGAGAGTAAGGGACAGTTTTGATGGCCATCTCTATCAGTTTTCCAGGATGCTTATCATTTATCATTGAGCACCTTGGGAACAAACTTTGTATGAATTTCCTGCATGTTTGGACCTTCATTAATAATTCTGTGCACAATTGCCATTCCAACAGACACATGAGCTTCTTCATCCAGAAAATTGCAAATTTTCTGAATCACTCCCACACCTCTCATTGTCTCACACCTCCTCTCTACCCTCCTTGAAACTCTTGTGCCAGTGGGAAAAAAAAAACAAAAACAGGTGCAGGAGTGGCTGTGTGGTAAGTAGCTTGCTTACCAACCACATGGTTCCGTGTTGAGTCCCACTGCGTGGCACCTTGGACAGGTGTCTTCTGCTATAGCCTCGGGCCAACCAAAGCCTTGTGAGTGGATTTGGTAGACAGAAACTGAAAGAAGCCCGTTGTGTATATATATATATATATATATATATATATATATATATATATATATATATATATACATATATATATACATATGTATATATATATGTATGTATGTATGTGTGTGTGCTTGTGTGTCTGTGTTTGTCCCCCCAACATCGCTTGACAACCGATGCTGGTGTGTTTATGTCCCCATAACTTAGCGGTTCGGCAAAAAGAGACCGATAGAATAAGTACTAGGCTTACAAAGAATAAGTCCTGGGGTCGATTTTCTCGACTAAAGGCGGTGCTCCAGCATGGCCGCAGTCAAATGACTGAAACGAGTAAAAGAGTCTGGAGCATTTCATAAATTTCTGTTGCATTTTTGCCCAGTTTAACACAAAACTTTATTGCATAGCACGCTTCCAAATGTCCCGACCGCTTTCTGCAAGCTAGTCAGCCATGATAAGCAGTGTTTTGGTAGGTTGTATTCAAAGTGCTGTTGAAGTGGTCTCCATCAATCTGGGATAACAAAACTTGGTTGGTCAGCTTATTGGCTGTATGATAATGATATACTAGAATTACAGCAATCTAGGACAGTTATAACTGCCTCGCCTAAACAAAATCTCGGAACTTATGGAATATATTATGCGCGCATGTGTGTGTGAGTGTATTAGTATTTAGCAGAAGCGGCAGTGCGACTCAAAGTATGAGAGCTTTGTGTGTCGGCACTTACTACACTTTGATCAGTTTTTGTAAGTGCCAACCCGAAAAACTCTCAGCCCATGAGTCACTCAGTTATTTCTGCTAAAGGTTAATAAAACTATACACATACTCATGTTTTGAGTTCTATTTCATTTGCTTGCATCACCATACAAGTATAAATAAATAGAGTTTACTTTCGACATTTATTTATTTATGTATAGATATTATTCTTTTACTTGTTTCAGTCATTTGACTGTGGCCATGCTGGAGCACTACCTTTAGTCAAAGAAATCGACCCCCAGGACTTATTCTTTGTAAGCCTAGTACTTATTCTATCGGTCTCTTTTTGCCGAACTGCTAAGTTACGGGGATGTAAACATACCAGCATTGGTTGTCAAGTGATGATGACAACACACACACACACACACATATATATATATATATATATATATATATATATATATATATATATATATATATATATATATGATGGGCTTCTTTCAGTTTCTGTCTACCAAATCTACTCAAAAGGTTTTGGTCGGCCTGAGGCTATAGCAGAAGACACTTGCCCAAGGTGTCACGCAGTGAGACTGAACCCGGAACCATGTGGTTAGGAAGCAAGCGTCTTACCACACAACCACACTTATATATATATATATAATATAATATATATATATAGAGAGAGAGAGAGCGAGAGAGAGAAAGAGATGTATATTATGGTCATCCAAATTCACTCCCAAGTCATTGGTCAGCCCAGAGCTGGCATAAGGTGCCTCACAGTGGGACTGAATCCAAAATATTGTGGTTACAAAGTAAGCTTCTTTAACCACACAACTGTGTCTGGGGTTTTTTTTTTTTTTTTGGTTGGGAGCTGTCAATTCGAGAACAGCTGATGTGATGTGATGTTCTTTTTTAAGATGAGCTGGTATGGTTTGAAGAAAATTTGGTTCTTATTTTTAGCAAGACAAGTGACCCTACAGAGGCCACCCTGATAGCTCCATAGTCACGTCTGTCAGCTCTCCTTTTAACTGTAAATAGAGTTTGTAAGAAAGATAATATATAAGAAACAAAAAAGGGGGATAGAAAAGTGAGAGCAATACATTGTAAGAGGTGGAAGAAAACCCAACTAAATGGGGGTGAGATAGTAAAATACAAGATTTGACAATAATTTGGGGCTGGTTTTGCTTCTATTTTTCAGTGAATTAGTTTTGATGTTGAGCTAATCGTGTCTTATCAATGTTTTTTTTTTTTAACTTAAAATTCTGCCAAGAGCAAATGTCAACAATAGATAGGAAATGAATAGGATTGATGAATACAACCACATATATACATAAGGAATTACATACATACATACATGCACAAGTATATATGTGTATGTCTCGACAGGCAACTATATGTATGAGAATGCATGCATCAAACAAAACGTGCAAATATGCTCATGTAC
>NC_142951.1:7147835-7155335 GCF_046866305.1 Octopus bimaculoides
GCCTTGTGAGTGGATTTGATAGACGGAAACTGAAAGAAGCCCGTCGTATATATATATATATATATATATATATATATATATATATATATATATATATATATATATATATATATATATATGTATGTGTGTTTGTGTGTCTGTGTTTGTCCCCCCAACATTGCTTGACAACCGATGCTGGTGTGTTTATGTCCCCGTAACTTAGTGGTTCGGCAAAAGAGATCCGATAGAATAAGTACTAGGCTTCCAAAGAATAAGTCCTGGGGTCGATTTGCTCGACTAAAGGCGGTGCTCCAGCATGGCCACAGTCAAAAGACTGAAACAAGTAAAAAGAGTATATTCCTATGTAATTCCTGTGTAAGGACAGTGTTTAGCTTCAGAAGAAGATGGAGGTTTTCTTTGTATATGTTTGTAAGAACTGTTGGCCACTTAAATTTATTTTCTGAAAATGCCAATTAATTTTACAATTGGGTCGTTTTTTTTTTTTTTTCTTTAAAATTTCACCCCCTGCTCTTTTTTTTTTTTTTTTGCTGCAGAAATGTCGGGAAAGAGAGCAAGTACAACGGCCACGGCCCGCTTGAAACAAGACTACATGAGAATCATCAAAGACCCCGTACCATACGTAGAAGCCGTGCCACTTCCATCAAACATTCTGGAATGGTAAGTCATAAAGATGCTTGTTCCTTGTTAGACTTCTTGTTATTTATTCTGGAGTGTGGTGTTCAGTATTGTTTAGTAACAACAGATCAAAGCCCTTAAAAAGAAATTTTAAAAAAAAGTAGAGAAGGCGCAGGAGTGGCTGTGTGGTAAGTAACTTGCTTACCAACCACATGGCTCTGGGTTCAGTCCCACTGCGTGGCACCTTGGGTAAGTGTCTTCTACTCTAGCCTCGGGTCGACCAAAGCCTTGTGAGTGGATTTGGTAGACAGAAACTGAAAGAAGCCCGTCGTATACGTGTACATATATATACATATGTGTGTGTCTATGGTGTGTTTATGTCCCCTTAGCGGTTCGGCAAAAGAGACCGATAGAATCAGTGCTAAGCTTCCACAGAATAAGTCCTGGAGTCGATTTGCTCGACTAAAGGTGGTGCTCCAGCATGGCCGCAGTCAAATGACTGAAACAAGTAAAAGAGTAAAAGAAAAGGGGACAGACGACAAAGAATAAAGTCAGAGGGAATTGAAAGCCCTGCTTCTGTCTCATTTGTTCTGTTATTCCATTATTCTCTCATTCCCTAGTTCTCATTCTTTCTCACTCTCTCTATCTGTCTATCTCCCATACACACAGGCACATATGCACATTATCTTACTTGTAGGATATGTGAAGCCTGGTATGTGAATACAAATGCTGGTCAGTGATGGTCAGTGTTTTTTCTAATTACGAGTGGCTCCTGAAGCAGGTAAAGCTATAAAATAACAGCAATATCTATTAGGCTAAACAATCCCTTTAAGAGAGAAAAAGTCGAAGGTTGCTTGTGGGATGAGAACCCACATCTGTAAACATGACAGGAACTCTGAAAGGGATTCAAAGGATTGCTTTGGTCCAATGGTAGAACACCTGTCATGTATACAGATTTGGGTTCAAGTCTCACCGACAGCCTTTGTCTTTTCCTATCCACAAGGGTTTCTCAATCCAATATTTACATGCTGTTATTTATAGCTTTATGTGTTGTGCTTCGAGATCCACTGTTCCAAAAAAGAATTATTTCATGTTCTCTTGAAGGTTTATGAAATATTAGTGCCTTAATTATTTTTATTCTCTTATTTGCAGGCATTACACAGTGGTAGGACCAGAAAATTCTCCATATGAAGGTAAGTGGCATGGCATACCTTGGAATAATGGCAGCCTCAACCTACTGTGCACTACAATATTTTCTGGCATACCAGTCAACACACAGAGTGTAAACATCTCGTGTAAACATTCAAACATCATCACTATCTGTCGATAGTGTTTAAACCTATCAGCATCTAGATTACTCTGTAAAATACATTATCAGCATTTAACGTCCGCTTTCCATGCTAGCATGGGTTGGACGATTTGACTGAGGACTGGTGAAACCAGATGGCTACACCAAGCTCCAATCTGATTTGGCAGAGTTTCTACAGCTGGATGCCCTTCCTAACGCCAACCACTCCGAGAGTGTAGTGGGTGCTTTTACGTGCCACCGGCACAAAGGCTAGTCAGGCGGTACTGGCAACGGCCACGCTCAAAAGGGTGTATTTTATGTACCACCCGCACAAGAGCCAGTCCGGGGGCACTGGCAACAATCTCGCTCAATTCACATTGTTTTGAATTAATCATACATTATCTTGTAGCTTTGAGATTTCAATGATGTGATTATTTATTTTTGGAATGACATTGTAGGGTGGGTGTGAGAGGCCAGATTTGGCCAGTTTGAACATAAAACAGATGGAATATTTTGGCTGGATACGGCCGGTTTAAATGTTAAAGGATTGAGTCAACCTTCCACTTTTTTTTTTGCTGTAAATTTCTGTCTTCACATTCCCACTTGTATGCCAGAAAATACAATATTAATTCACAGTGTTGTTGTTGGTGACATGCCTTATATAAGTATGGCTGTGTGATTGAGCAGTTTGATTCCCAATCACATGGTTCCAGGTTCAATCCTACTGCATGGCACCTTGGGCAAGTGTCTTTTATTGGGCCTTAATCTTATATCATATATCTTGTGCTGTTTTTGTACTTAATTTTTGAGAGCGGTCAGGTTCATTTTTAGTATTCTCATTTGTGAGAGCAGTCGAGTTTATTTTAGATACTCTCATTTTAAAAATCATCTCTGGTTAATCGTTGAAAGAACGTTGGTGTTGCCCTGACGGAGGTTTGTGCTCTCTGAGTGCTCTTATTATTATATAATAATATGAAAGAGGTGCTAGTATTTGTGACATGCATATCGTAAATATATTCACATAAGAAACTTCATTTTTTGGGGGGTTTTTTTTGCAGGTGGAATGTATCATGGGAAGTTAATTTTCCCACGAGAATACCCATTTAAACCACCCAGTATATACATGCTGACTCCAAGTGGCCGTTTCAAGTGCAATACTCGGTGAGTACATTTCTATAATACCCACCACCACCCCTTTATCATTTTTTCTGTTACTCCTTGCTAATGTCAGTTGTACTGATCTGCAAAATGGTGTCATATTCGTTTTGTTTTTTGTTGTTGTTTTTTTTACTCGTTTTAGTCATGGACTGTGGCCATACTGAGGTATCACTTTTTTTTTTTTTTAAAGTCTAGTACTTATTCTTGTCTACTCTAGAAATTTTTGGGGAGGGGGCCAGTTGATTAGATCGACCCCGGTATGCAACTGGTACTTAATTTATCGACCATGAAAGGATGAAAGGCAAAGTCGACCTCAGCGGAATTTGAACTCGGAATGTAACAGCAGACGAAATACCGCTAAGCATTTCGCCTGGCATGCTAACGTTTCTTATTTCTTTACTGCCCACAAGGGGCTACACACAGAGGGGACAAACAAGGACAGACAAAGGGAGAACCTGGGTTCTCATTCCTATGGTATTTTTTTATGTTATTATTATTATTATTATTCAAGTCACTGCCTGGAATTGAACTCAGAATCTTGGGGTTAGTAGCCTGTGCTCTTAACCACTACACCATATACCCAGGGGCATATGGTGTAGTAGTTAAGAGCGTGGACTACTAACCAACCCCAAAATTCTGAGTTCGATTCCAGGCAGTGACAAGAAGAAGAACATCGAAAAATACCTTAGGAATGAGAACCCAGTTTCGAAATTTCGCCAAGACACCTGATGAAGGCTGGAGGGTATATCAGCTGAAACGTTATGTTAACAACAAACAAGATGAGGACAAATATCCATCGAATGTAAATAATGGAGGAATGTCATATTTTGAACTATTTTATGTTAAAATATGTCAAGTTTATTGAGGCCACAAGATGCTACAATTGGTTAACTTTTTATGTTTGAAACTAATTTTCTGTGGAGATATGTCAAGTTTGTTGAGGCAACATAACTTGCAGAAAATATCAATTCTAATTTTGGGGACAGATATTTTTAAATGATTACTGGAATGACCATGAAATTTAATTTTGCAGTGAAAGGGATACAATGAATTAATTACAATATAAAGTGATTAAGAAATGTCAATCAAAGTCATAATCAGCTTCGTTAGTGTAATCAGCCTCATCAATGTTGCTATCATTGAGTAACCCTTTCACTGTGGAAATAGATATATCCACTCGAAATTTCATGACCCTTATCTGCAGAAAGCAGTTTTATATACCAGTCTATCTTTTGTTGAAGAATGTTGCGTTTGTAGCCATTTTCTGTTTAGATATGTCAAGCTTGTTGAGACAACAGAACTTTCAGAAAATACCAACTCTACTTTTTTTGGTAGATATTTAACATCGTTACTGAAATGACTATGAAATTTAATTTTAATTTTACTGTCAAATGGTTAATTAATTGATACTAAATTGATTTCTCAGTGTTTTAAATAATTTTCAAAGGATTATATTTTTAATCACAAATAATTTTATTTTTTATTGTTTTTTAGATTATGTCTATCAATCAGTGATTTTCATCCCGACACCTGGAACCCAGCCTGGTCAGTCTCCACTATCCTCACAGGGCTTCTCAGTTTCATGGTAAGGGCCATTCTTGTTTTCACCAGATAATCATTGAGGTCAGCTTTGCCTCTTTTAATCTTTTTTTGTGGGGGTTGATAAAGCAAAGCATCAGTTAAATACTGACAAGGAACAGGGTTAGTCTGGATGAGATGCAGTTTAGCCTTGTGCCAGGAAGAGATACCACCATAGCCTATATTTAATAGCTGCATCTACTGTCCTCTTCATTGTGCATGTAGTTTATGGGAAAAAATTGAGATGATGTGTAAAGACATTCGAGCGAGATCATTACCAGTGCCGCCGGACTGGCTCTCGTAGAGGTGGCACGTAAAATACACCATTTTGAGCGTGGTCATTGCCAGTACCGCCTGACTGGCCTTCGTGCCGGTGGGACGTAAAAGCACCCACTACACTCTCGGAGTGGTTGGCATTAGGAAGGGCATCCAGCTGTAGAAACTCTGCCAAATCAGATTGGAGACTGGTGTAGCCATCTGGTTCACCAGTCCTCAGTCAAATCGTCCAACCCATGCTAGCAGGGAAAGTGGACGTTAAACGATGATGATGATGATGAAAAGTGTATGGAATAGCTTGCTCTGACATTGGGAAGAAAGAGGTATCCTAATGCCAACATAATGCAAAGAGCTATCCTAATACATAACAAGAGTATGCTGGGTACTTTTTACGTGCCACCAGCGCAGGTGTGTTTATGCGTCACTAGCATGAGTGCATTTTGTGGGGCACCGGCACCTGCAAAGGATAAGCCTGTATGTATGGATGACAGCGATTTTACTTGGCTTGACACATCTTCTCAAGTACAGCAAATTGCCACAACTCCCGGTTCCTTGTCATTTCCTGTGAGAGGCTATTGAGTGTGGAGAATTTCTGAGAGAGCGAGAAAGAGAGAGCTTACCTTGTATAGACCCAGATGTCCAAGTGAATAGCAGTATGGGAGATAGAGAGAGATAAGGAAAAATAGCTGAGCTGTCAAGGGGAGATGCTGAGAGGCTTAAAATATCTGGTGAAATAGGATACAGGATACAGCAGAGTGACTTGAATTGTAAGTCAAGTAATGCAGGAAGGTGTCCTATTCAATACCTGGCATTGTAGTATCATCATACATGTCCTAACGGAGATGCATTAGAGAAAGGAAACTACAGAAGCGTCAAATTGTTGAACCGGGTTGTGAAGAAGAAGGAATTATAGCAAAACTGATTAAGAACAAAATTAGTTTGGATGAGATGCAGTTTAGCTTTATGTCTGGAGACAACACTAATGCCATATTCCTAGTGAGACAAATGTAAGTTAATAACAGCAAGGAGTACTCGATTTTGTGGCATACAAGTCAAAAATTTTCAGACCGAAATTGCCAACCAAAAAAGAGTAGATCAGCTTAAATGCCAAGATGACTTAACCCTTTCATTACTGTATTTCTTTTGAGATGCTCTGTGTTTCTTTCAATTAATCTTAAATATAACAAAGAATTTAGTAAAATAACTTAGTTATCATTCAGCTAGTGTTAGGAACATAAATTGTGACTAAGGTTTAGTGGAAGATTTTAATTCAAAACTTATGAAAACAAGACATTTGTACTCAGAGCCAGAGGCAGTTCCAAACAGGTTGGTATTGAAAAGGTTAAAAGTGAAAGAGTCTGAATTTAAACTCTTTTACTTTTTCCTGCAAGGATAAACATGAAATTTCAAATATACTTTCAAGATGGGAAAAAAAAGCTATTTTTTGAAATGTTGTTGAATATTCCCTTCTTCCACTGAATGTATCATATTTCTGATCATGTTCCTGGTGGAAATATTTAATTTCTGTAATTAATTGTTTAAGCAGAGTGGAAATGAATTATTTATGCTGGCATGGATTGGACAGTTTGACAGGAACTGGTCAGCTGGGAAGCTCCTGCTAAATTATCCGACCCATACCAGCATGAAAAATGGACGTTAAATGACGATGATGATGATGATTTATATTTTCAATTAATTTTACTCTTATTTCTTTTACAGTTGGAGAAAAGTCCAACTCTGGGCAGCCTAGAAACTTCAGATTATACAGTGAGTGGTATTTACCTTACTTACCTATGTCTAGTTTGGAGAGTATTGTAGTTCACTTGAAGCATTGTGTATTGTTTGTAAAACATAACGTCTTGAATAGCACAACAATGCAGAGTGAACTTTAATAACTGTTATAATTTAATTATCCATAGTCTGATATAATAATAATAATATTTCGGAATACAAGAAGGAATTTTTGTATTCCGAAATATTTTTATACCAGACTATGGATAATTAAATTATAACAGTTATTATAGTCCACTCTGCATTATTGTGCCATTCAAGACATGTTATATTTTATATAGCTTGTTTTGTGTTTGTGGATTGTTTTATTCAAGTTGTATTATTGAATTGATAGTGTCTTATGTAGGATGCGGGCTGTTCCTAGCAGGGCTAGTTTTTGTTGTGTAGTGTTGAGGGTCCACATATAGCTTCTGTTTTCATTCATGCATTTTTTTTTCCTCCTTTCATGTTTTCAGGATCAATAAATTAAGTACCAGTTGAGTACTGGGGTCAATATGATCAACTGTCCCCTTCCCCACAAAAATCCAGGCCTTGTGCCTTTAGTAGGAAGGATGGATCTAGTTCAAAACGGGGGTACCAGTATTTTCTTAACGAAACACTAACAAAACACTTTGAAACTTGGGACACTGGTAGAATGTGTCATATAAAACATCTGTTACTCTTAGTCTTCTTAACAAAAAAAGCGTACATCGCAAGTTATTCCGTGTTAAAGTTGTCGTATTTCTGTAATTTCAACCAATCACTGACGTCTATTCAGCTGAATAGAGTTACTGCTGGGCGGTCATAAAAATGTT
>NC_142951.1:7162835-7210335 GCF_046866305.1 Octopus bimaculoides
ATATTTAACTTGGATTTGTTGGTTTGTTTTATTTTGTTTGATTACTTTGTCGTTGTTTTTGTTTAGCATTTATTCACTTCCATGGAAGACTGGAAACAAAGGACACTGCTTGCTTGACAGTGACATTCGTTTACAATTATCACACAAACACACCTGAACTTAAGCCAAAGATTTTTCCAATTTCCTGTTTTAATATGTAATAGCATCTACAAATATACTTTGGAGTTCTGGAATATGCATATGTGCTTCATGAGGATGAATATTTAGATAATACTATTCTTACACCTGATGCGTACATGTTGTCCTTATGACGAGATATTCCAACCCATGCTGGAGAGATTGTTGTTTCAACTTGGAAAATTTACTAGCTTCGGTAATAGAATTACAGAAACAGCAACAACAGCAGTTGTTGGAATTGCAGAAGCAACAGCAACTTTCATAAAAATGGTCATTAACCAGATCTATCGAGGGTAGATGCAGTTAAAAATATGCCCCCTCCGACAAATATATCTGCCTTACAAGCTTCTTTGGGACTATTATCAAATTTATATACCAAATATAGACGAGGTAATAGCTCCACTAAATAATCTATTAAATAAGGATGTAAAGTGGAATTGGTCTGAAAATTGTCAGAAGGCATTTGACAAAATAAAAGGTATTAACATCTGGTTTGTCTTTAGCACGTTTTGATCCTATGGTGGAGATTATAGTAGCTTCAGATGCTAGCGAGTACAGTATCAGGGCAGTAATGCTACACAAATGTTATTGTTGGCACTCCGTCGCTTACAACGTCGAGGGTTCCAGTTGATCCGATCAACGGAACAGCCTGCTCGTGAAATTAACGTGCAAGTGGCTGAGCACTCCACAGACACGTGTACCCTTAACGTAGTTCTCAGGGATATTCAGCGTGACACAGTGTGACAAGACTGGCCCCTTTGAATTACAGGCACAACAGAAACAGGAAGAAAGAGTGAGAGAAAGTTGTGGTGGAAGAGTACAGCAGGGTTCGCCACCACCCCCTGCCGGAGCCTCGTGGAGCTTTAGGTGTTTTCATTCAATAAACACTCACAACGCCCGGTCTGGGAATCGAAACCGCGATCCTATGACTGCGAGTCCGCTGCCCTAACCACTGGGCCATTGCGCCTCCACCCAATGCTACACAAAGACAAAGATGGTAACATGAAGGTTGTCTCATGTTTGCTACTACTGGCAGAAAAAAATTACAGTCAAATTGAAAAAGAGGCTCTAGCGACTATTTTTGCCATGCAGACTGGACCATGGAACCATGGGATATCTGTTTTTGACCATGCTTGCCATTTTGTGGTAGGTGACTTTGCTGCTGGAACACGGCTGCATGCTTTCACTAGTTCTTCAATGTCATGGCCCATTGCTGGCCAAAACACATAACTTCTCATTAACGATTTCATTCTCAAAATCCCTGGGTGATCAATGTGAAATTCCTTTCATAATCACTTCTGTAATGTGGCTGGCACTACAACTCTGTGCATACATTAAAGACATTGTCACAAATCGAGAACAGGTTCGAATTTGTGTCCAACAGAATGCACATTTTCATCTCTTTTAGCCCTCAGCATTTTTTACATTTTAAAAATAAATTCATCATTTTCCACTTACTTTTATGTCTTGTAATCATCATCATCATCATCATCATCACTACACTACCTCTGGTATTCGAGTACTATTTTTTTTCTACTTTGTTTTGCATTTATGGGCTTACTCTGGTGTAAATGTGTATATATATTACATTGGTAGGAAAGTTTTTGGACAAGTCATTGGAGCCGATCCAATGCAAACTGCATGTCAATTTGTGGTACAGTTTGGCGTCTCCCATGTCGCGATCATCAACCACCTGCATCGTCTCGGCAAGCTCAACAAGCTTGGAAAATGGGTGCCACATGAATTAACTGAAGTGAACAAAAACAAGCACGTGTCACTGTATGTCAAAGTCTGCTCTGGCAAAGCCTAAGATTCGATTGGTTGGAGTTAGTAATCACTATAGATGAAAAGTGGGTCCTGTACTCCAACGCGAGGTGCAGACGATCCTGGTGTAGCAACGGTCAACAGCCAAAACCTTCGCCAAAAGGACCGCTTGTGCAAAAGAAGGTTAGGGTCTCAGTTTGGTGGGATTGCCATGGTGTGATCATAGTGGATCTTCTCCCACGCAATACCACCATTGACAAAGATGTCTACTGCGAACAAATCGACCGTGTAAAGATCACACTGGCCAAAAAACGCTCAAATTTCAAAGAAGATAATTTACCACCAAGACAACACGCCAGCACATCGTGCAAAGAAGACGTCAGAGAAGCAGAAGGAGGCAGACTAGGAGATTATGGTGCACCCCCTGTATTCCGACAGAGAGTTTTATCTTCTTTGTTATTAACAAGTTTGGTTTTTGCTAGGTTAACTTTAATACCCTTTGATTCCAGGTTTTGTTTCCATACCTGGAATTTCTTCCCCAATTCTGCTAAAGATTCTGCAATAAGAGCAAAGTCATCAGCATATAGTAGTTCCCTTGGGTGGGCACGCACACGCACACACACACACACACACACACACACACACACACACACACACACACACACAATTTCATTCATTCATTCTTGTGGTCAGAGTTGTGTTTCTCTCTTCATAAGTCCAACAGGAATGAATCATTGAACAATCTTCTCATGCCCATCACCCTTTCTGAAATAATTCAGAAATAATCAACTTATCAACTGACAAAAGCAAGATCGTCAAGCATGATTGCTCCACCAACAGTTAATTGGAAATACGCCAGAGATTTGTTTGAGCCATTTTATATAGAATCTTTCTCTGAGTTGGCAAAAGGAAACGAAAACCTGGCGACAGTTTTTATTAGGGAGATAATTTCAAGAAAGTAAGAATTAACTTCCTCAGTTAATTTACTTGATTAAGAGAAGAAAAATCTGTTTTTTTGAGGCCTGAGAAACAACTATCGATATGTTCAGCCTTGTTAGACCTCATCAGCATAGAATAATTTATGAAAACTTGACCGAGATATTCAAATACATTTGAAATTCTTTATCCAAAATTCCAATATGTTTCAGGAAACCCCTTGGTTTTGCTAATTTAAAACATTGTTAGATAATAAAGAGGACCCGTTAAAACTAAGGTCCCCAAACGCTTTGAAGAGGCTCCATAACTGAAAAGATTCAGAGAACTCAATTAAATTTAATGCCTTTTTAAATCTAATCTAAAATAAATCAAAAGAGAGCTCAATGATTTTAAGGGAATTCCATTAGATTAAAAATCATGTAACAAGTGAAAAAAATTACAAATTATTTATTTGATTGTTGTAAATATGTTTTTAATTTTTTTACTCCAAGCTTCGGGCTTCTCTGAGTTAAAGGGGCTCCCACCACCTGGAGCCTGTTGGTTCTGGTTCATATCGGCCTATACATGAATCCAGTCCTGTATAGACGTAAACCATGAAGGCTTGACGTTAAGCAGTCAAAAGATAACTGGATATGTTTCAAACATTGTGAGCTTTATTCATTTTCGAAATGGGTGAAAAAAAAAAAAAAAAGCCGGAGTTTTAAAATATAAGTGAAACAGCAGTAATTGATTTAGCAACGACTTCATTCTTAACTACCAAGCTTTAGGCTTCTGTGAATTAAAAATGATCCCAATACTTGAAAGCCCCAGAGCCATGGACCTTATTAGTCCATGCATAGATCCTGGATGGTCATATCTTGAACGCCTTTGATCAAAGATTGGCTCAATGAGTCTGGCCTAGAGCTAAAACAACGAAATGTCAGATTTCCGGAAGTTAAAAATACAATAGAGTCACCTCCCCTTAAAAAAAACCTCGCGCGGATTAATTTGTGATTTGCATTTAATCGATGATTGATGTTTGGTTGATTAATTGCTGGCTTTAACAAGTCTTTTTAAATGAAAGGAGGGCAGCAAAGTGGTATTGATATGTCGAGGAAGCATTATGTGATACGATAAGTGTGTTTATGTAATATCACCGTGTTGTTTAGATGTACTTTTTTTAAAGTAAGGTGTAGACTAGATCTCCAATGGTTTTTGATAAACACAAACTAATTACTGATTTTATATTAATTAATTACTGAAATACTGACCAAAAAAACACACACACATACGTGCCTGTCTATCTTTTTATCGTTGGATTATTTTTTAAGGGTGATATTAATCTGTTAGTAAACTTCACTATTTAAATTTGTGTCATTGTTAAGATTTTAAAGAAACTTAATCTAATTAATTTGAATTAATTAATTAAATTTCACCAGATATTTCAGTAACTTTTGTTGGCTTGACAATTTATTTCGTCTTCTTCGTCAGACTGGGATAATATTGTAAACAACTTCAGCGAGTAACCAATATTTGCAATTAAAACAGAATGTTCGTATGAAGACAGACGTCATAAGAACTAATTCTCTTCGCTACCTTTAAGCATTAATTTATTGGCGTTCGTTCGGTATTGGTCTACATATATTCCGCGTGAGGAAACCACGTTATTCACCCTCTTCAACCTAGTCTCTTTTATGTCAAGAAGGAGAGTTGTTTGGATGAACGATGACGTGTACTAATACCGAAAGACTGCCAGTTTATTTGTGATTTATTTATAACTGGCTGGTTTTATTAGTTGTATTGTACGGGTTAGATATGTTTAAGACACTGAGATTTTCTTTTAAAACGTTGACACGGAGGAAGGAAGTTGTAAAATTAGTACAAGACAGTACAAGGCTGGAAGTGGCTTCATATCGTAGCTAGGACTCGTCGTATTGAACATGTCGACGTATAAATTTACAGCAATGAAGAAGAAATCAAATAAAGTTAAGACGAAGGGTGGGGACGGAAGTGTCCAGCCGACATTATTCCAGACTTGGGGTGCGAAAAGTACCGTCTCGACATCGAGTTTCAGCAATGGTGTATCCACCGTTGACGATATTACGATAGTCAGTGACGACGAAGACGAATTTTTGGTACAAGCGTTGGAATCTAGTCAAGGTAGGACGACATCGTCTCCCGGAAACACGAGACATTCAGCTGGCGGTGCTGTTGACAGCGATGGAGAGGTCGATTTGGAAACGATTCCTGATTTGCCAGGCTTTAACAAGTTCGCCGGTTGCGTTTGGATCTACCCGACTAACTACCCTGTTCGTCAGTACCAGTTTGACATCTCGAAGGAAGCTTTGTTCAAGAACACGTTGGTAGTTTTGCCAACAGGTTTGGGAAAGACGTTTATCGCTGCCGTCGTCATGTTCAACTTCTACCGTTGGTACTCCTCTGCTAAGGTTGTTTTCATGGCACCAACTAAACCGTTAGTGGCCCAACAAATTGAAGCTTGTTATAACATCATGGGAATTTCACAAGATGACATGTCTGAAATGACAGGTAATTTATAATTTCCACTGTTTTTTTTTTTTTTTTTCAAGGCGGTGCTCTAGCATGGCCACAGTCAAATTATTGAAGTAAGTAAAAGAATAAAAGAATAACTAATGGCATTACAGACAGGATCTGAGTTTGGTGTTTACTGATCTCTACTGTGGTCGGGTCGACCACCTCAAAAACAAAGAAATTACAGACAGTGACGACCCATTTGTGGCACATTCAGTCCTGCCTCTCTGTAAACCTTTGATAAAAATAAATCTGTAATCTCTTATTGGCTGTCTTAGTAGCATTGTAGGCCCCAGGATAGATCAGTGTACTGGGCCCTACAATATTTATTGACAGCTAAGCACAGCGTACATAGATCAGAATTGGTCCCCCATGCCCATGATGCTCCAAGGTAAATTAATACACTGAGCCTTATGGTATTTATTTATTAACAAACCACATCATACACAAGTCTGAATTGGGTCTCTAGGCACATGAGGCTCTCAAACAAATCAATGCACTGGGCCCTATAGTATTTATTGACAGCTAGCATCAACATACATAGATCAAAATTGGGCCCTTTTTCCCTGGGCAAATCAATGCCTTGGGCCCTGTGCTTGAGAAGACACGTGAAACCAAGTGACGTCGTAATTGTGGCCAGTGCAGGTGATGCATAAAAAGGCACCCATGCCAGTGGCACTTACAGGGCACCTGTGCTGGTGACAGGTAAGATGCACCAGTGCTGGTGACATGTAAAGGGCATCCACTACACGTGGAGTGGTTGGTGCCAGGAAGGGCATCCAGCTGTAGAACCCAAGCCAAACCAGACTGGAGCCTGATACAGCTCTTTGGCTTAACAGTTCCAGTCAAACCGACTAACCCGTGTCACCAAGGAAAGCATATACTAAATGATGATAATGATAGTAAGCCACAGCATACATAGATTAGAAGTGAGTCCCTGGAGCCCAATCAGTTGCTCCATATGCCCATCCCTGAAGACAACACTGTACTGAGGCTTTGTAGTATTCATTATACTCTCTTGTATCATGCTGTGATTTGTCCAGCGCTCCTTCACCTATCGAATTGTAGTCCTCCTCATGAGTCACACAGTTGCAGATATGGCTGTGTGGTAAGAAGTTTGCTTCCCAGCCACTTAGTTCCAGTTTCAATCCCACTGTGTGGCATATTATGCAAGTGTCTTCTAAAGCCCTGGGTTAACCAAACCCTTGTGAGTGGATTTGGTTGACAGAAACTATGAAGCTTGTTGTGTGTGTGTCTATATATATATATATATATCGTAGATATATCGTAGATATGTACTGCATCCAGGAAGTAAGATGGAGAGGAGGTTCTGCGAGGTTTCTCACAGGCAAAGAACACAGGTACAAGATTTTCTGGGCAGGGAACACTGACGGGGTCGGGGGCGTAGGAATACTTCTAGCAGAGAAATGGGTGGATAAGGTAATCGAGGTCGTTAGAGTAAGTGACAGAGTACTTAAGATCAGACTAGTGCTTCATCATAGATTAGCCACTGTCATCTCAGCCTATGCACCTCAACCGGGGCTACCAGATGGTCTGAAAGACCAATTCTATGACACCCTCTTGCAAACTACCTCGTTGACGAGTGACAGGGACCTTCTCTTTGTGGCTGGAGACTTCAATGGTCATGTCGGACGTTGTGCTGGAGGCTTCCATGGCATACATGGAGGCTATGGCTTTGGTTCCCGCAATGAGGAGGGAACCAGACTGCTGGAGTTCTGTGATGCAACCGATCTTATGGTCTGCAATACCAACTTCAGGAAACCTGCCAGTCACCTAGTCACCTACCGCTCCAGCAGACACTCTAGCCAAATCGACTACATCCTCGCCAGAAATAGGGAAAGAGGGCGGCTTATAAATGCCAAAACCTACCCTGGCGAAGAATGTACCCCACAACATAGATTAGTAGTTAGCGACTTCGGGATCAAGGCAAAATGGGTGCCCAGAATTAGACCGGCTTGGAGGAGAAGGGTGTGGAAGCTTAAAGACCCTGCAAATGGACAGAGACTTAGAGACAGGTTACTTGAAGCATTTAACGAAATAGAAGGGGATATAGCATCATACAACGTGGAAGACAATTGGAGATTTCTGCGGGACAACCTGTTGAAAGCCACCGACCAGATCTGTGGCTGGTGTAAGGTCCCCTCTCGACCCAGAGTAATGTGGTGGTGGAACAAGGAGGTAGACAGGGCTATTAGACAAAAGAAACAGGCTTGGAAGGACTGGAAGAACGGTGGTAGCAGGGAATTGTACCAATGTGCCAGAAGGGAGGCTAGGCGACAGGTTTATTTAGCCAGAGGGGAAGCAGATAAGAAAAGATTTGCCAATGTTCTGCGCCGTGAGGACCAAAGACTCGAGGTATTTCGTGTTGCAAGACAGTGTAGGAGAGAGAATAGTGATGTCGTAGGAGAGAAATGTGTTCGCATGGATGATGGTACGCTTGCACTAAATGAGCTGCAAAGAAAGAGGTCTGGAGATGCCACTACGATAGATTGCTTAATAAAGAGAATGAATGGGAGAAAGAGAACCTGCCGTATGTTGACCCAACAGAGGGATCAGCTATCCGAGTTGATAGTACCAGGGTAGATAAAGCAATTAAGAGTATGAAGACAGGGAAAGCCCCCGGCCCATCAGGAGTCACTGCAGAGATGCTCAAAATATCTGGCAGTGTTGGCTATAGCCTAGTCACCCGTATTACGAACCAGGTGATACACGAAGGAGTCATACCCAATGACTGGTGTAGCAGCACCATAGTCAACTGCTACAAAGGTAAAGGTGACGATTTAGATACTAATAATTACAGAGGCATCAAGCTGTTAGATCAGGTTATGAAAGTTACGGAGAGGGTCATAGCCCAACTAATTAGGGAGCGAATCAATTTAGATGAGATGCAGTTTGGGTTCGTGCCAGGTAAAAGCACTACTGATGCCATATTTCTAGTAAGACAGCTGCAGGAGAAATACCTAGCCAAGGATAAACCTCTGTACCTGGCTTTCGTTGACATGGAGAAAGCCTTTGACAGGGTCCCCCGATCCCTTATCTGGTGGTCAATGAGGAAACTTGGGATAGAAGAATGGTTAGTGAGAGCTGTGCGAGCCATGTACAGAGATGCTGCCAGTAAGGTGAGGGTTGGAAATGAGTACAGCAATGAATTCCGGGTAGAGGTAGGGGTCCACCAAGGTTCCGTCCTCAGCTCCCTCCTATTTATCAGAGTCCTCCAGGCAATCACAGAGGAGTTCAAGACAGGTTGCCCCTGGGAGCTCCTCTATGCTGATGACCTTGCACTAATTGCGGAGTCACTATCAGAACTAGAGGAGAAGTTTCAGGTGTGGAAGCAAGGTCTAGAATTGATGGGCCTTAGAGTCAACCTAGCTAAAACCAAAATCCTAATAAGTAGGAAGGTAGATAAAACACAAACCCCTTCAGGTAGATGGCCCTGCTCAGTATGTAGAAAGGAGTAGGTAGTAACTCTATAAGATGTACTCGGTGCAAGCTATGGACACATAAGAGGTGCAGCAATATCAAAGGCAGGTTAACTAGGAAGTTAGATTTTGTATGTGGCAGATGTTCAGGTGCAATAAACACTGTAAACAAACAGGAAACAACTTCTATCTCATTCCAGGGTGAAAAACTAGAGGTAGTCGATAGCTTCCGCTATCTGGGTGACCAAGTTAGTAGTGGGGGTGGGTGCGCTGAAAGTGTAGCTGCTAGAATAAGAATAGCCTGGGCAAAGTTTAGAGAGCTCTTACCTCTGCTGGCGACAAAGGGACTCTCACTCAGAGTAAAAGGCAGACTGTATGACGCATGTGTATGAACAGCCATGCTACATGGCAGTGAAACATGGGCTGTAACTGCTGAGGACATGCGTAAGCTCGCAAGGAATGAAGCCAGTATGCTCCGTTGGATGTGTAATGTCAATGTGAATACCCGTCAGAGTGTAAGTATCTTGAGAGAAAAGCTGAACATTAGAAGCATCAGTTGTGGTGTGCAAGAGAGACGATTGCGCTGGTATGGACATGTGGTGAGAATGGATGAGGATAGCTGCGTGAAAAAGTTCCACACCCTAACAGTTGAGGGAACCCGTGGAAGAGGTAGGCCCAGGAAGACCTGGGCTGAGGTGGTGAGGCAAGACCTTCGTACACTGGGCCTCACCGAGGCGATGACTACTGACCGAGACCTTTGGAAATGTGCTGTGCGTGAGAAGACCCGGCAAGCCAAGTAAGATCGTTGCCAGTGCCCCTGGACTGGCTCTTGTGCGGGTGGCACATAAGATGCACCATTTCGAGCGTGGCTGTTGCCAGTATCGCCTGACTGGCCTTCGTGCGGGTGACACGTAAAAGCACCTACTACACTCTCTGAGTGGTTGGCGTTAGGAAGGGCATCCAGCTGTAGAAACTCTGCCAAATTTAGATTGGAGCCTGGTGTTGTCATCCGGTTTCACCAGTCCTCAGTCAAATCGTCCAACCCATGCTAGCATGGAAAGCGGACGTTAAACGATGATGATGATATATATGTGTGTGTGTGTGTGTGTGCATGGGTGTGTCTGTTAGTGTTTTGTTTTGGCATCACATGATAATGGTAAACAAGTGTCACCATCATGCAAGCGGTGTCCTTTGTTTCCAATCTTCTGTGAAAACATGTCGGGCCATAGAGAAATATTACCTTACTTGGAAACAGGTGAAGGTTGGCAACAAGGAGGGCGTCCAGTTGTAGAAAACCTGCCTCAACAGAATTCTATCTGACCCATGCGAGCATGGAAAAGTGGTCATTAAATTGATGGCGATATATTGATTGGACAACATTATCCAGATTGTCATTTCACTTTTTGAGACAGCATTATGTGTAATTTGAGGGAGATGAAGCTGTTTTGTCTTGTAGCCTGAGTGGCCACATAAAGAGTCCACCATTTCCCCTTTGTTCTATAACTGCTTGTAGGTTTCCTTTGTATATTTTTCTCTCTAGTTCTTGATTGTTGTGGAAGTCAAATACCTCAAACCCCCTCCCCTACACAATTATTTTATTTAAGTAATTTTGCATTTCTTCTCCACAGGTAGAATGTTGCCAACATCACGCAAACGAATCTGGAAAGAGAAGCGAGTGATATTCCTCACTCCCCAGGTATTGGCGAACGATTTGACTCGTGGCACTTGCAAGCCGGAATCAATCAAGTGTGTCGTTGTGGATGAAGCCCACAAGTCTTTGGGCAACCATGCCTACTGTCAGGTATGTTGGACCCCTTATAACTAGCTTTAATGGACTCTCTCTCTCTTTGCTGTCATACCCATTAATGGACTCTTCCATGGCATTCAAATTATTCTGTTAAATGTAATGCTTTTTTATTCACATTGTTTTGATGACGTGGTAGTTTATTTTTAGAACGCCATTGTAGAGTAGGCGTGAGGGGCCAGATCTGGCCAGGTAGAATATTTTGGTTTAAATACTGGCATTCTCTCAAATACAAAAGGGCATTACTTCTGCCGCATCCTGTATTTTGTAACTTGAACACAAATCAGGCTAACAAGACGATTATCTCTTAACTTTCTAGCCTTGTGTCTATCTAAGAAATTAATATTACTGAAGGGTTGAGAAAAAATTCTTCTTCTTCCTATTTTTATTATTATTATTATTATTGTTCAGTAGTCTTACTTTTATCACGTGCTTTCACTTCACTACCGAGCGCAGCTCTGTGTGCCTTGGGTATGTGCTGTGGTTTGCTGTGGTGCTCTTATGTTTACTGTATTGAAAGTGTTTTGCGTAGAATGTCTGCAGTACCCAGTAGTGCAATTTTCTGTATGTTATATATATTTGTAAGTCCTGGTATTTTTGTTATGTATTTGTCTGAATATTTTTTTATTATACCTAAGGCACCTACTATGATAGGAATTGCTTCTGTTTTTAGATTCCACATTCGAGTTATCTCTGTTATTGTTATTATTATTATTATTATTATTATTATTATTATTAAGGCAGTGAGCTGGCAGAATTGTTAGAATGCCGGGCAAACTGCTTCACAGCATTTCACCTGTCTTTAAGTTCTGAGTTCAAATTCTGCTGAGGTCAACTTTGCCTTTCGTCTTTTGCGGAGGGGTCGATAAAATTAAGTACCAGTCAAGTACTGGGGTTGATGTAATTAACTATCCGCCTCCCCCAACTGGTCTGGGAATTGAACCCATGATCTCATGATTATGAATGCAACACACCTAACCTCTAAGACATGCACCTTCACAACTTGATGTATACCAAGATTTAAATGAACAGTTATTTTATTGAATTCTCTGCAAATTCTTAATTATTTCGAAAATTAATTGGAAGCTATTTGCTGTCTTATCATCCTCAACATCATTTAATGTCTGTTTTTCCATGCTGGCATGGGTTGGAGGGTTTGATGGAATCCAGCAAGCCACAGAGTTGTATCAGGATCCTGTGTTAGCTTCTTCTCTCTAGAAATATTATTAACGAAAGGGTTAAATACATATTTTGTTTAAATCAATTTTAATTTAATTTTAATCACTAAAATTCCATTTTAGAACATCATCAAATAACTATGAATTTTTGATTTTCAGGTTATACGAGAACTTGTGAAAAAATCCAGGGATTTCCGAGTGTTGGCGTTGAGTGCGACTCCAGGCAATAATTTAAAGGTCAAATTATATTGGAATGTTTCCTTTGGTGTTTTTATATAGTGTTTTTTTTTTTTAAATAATTTAGATGTTTTTGTGTTTTGTTGTTGATGACATAAGAATTTATAAACTCTAAAGAATGTTAAATAATTCTTGTTTGGATAAGTGGATCTTGAAGTAGATAGAGCTATGAATAATATTGTGTAAATATTGGGCTAAAAAAATCTATTGAGAGAAGTTCATCTCTCTCTCTCTCTCTCTCTCTCTCTCTCTCTCTCTCTCTCTCTATCTCTCTGTCTCTCTCTCTCTCTCTCTCTATCTCTCTGTCTCTCTCTCTCTCTCTCTCTCTCTCTCTCTCTCTCTCTCTCTCTCTCTCCACAGGGTTGGCCAAGAGTCACCTGATAGTAAATCAGAGTTCCATAAATTCCATCTGTAATTCTGTATTGACTTGGATAGAAAGCTGTGGCACTCAAGAAGGGCTTCAGTTTGACAGGACAGAAAAAAAAAGGATAGGTCCATGGTTTTCTTTCTTCAGTCAAGTTACCAGATATCCTTACAGTTTCGGGTAGTATGCATATATGTGTGTGTGTACGTACATACATACATACATACATACATATATATATATATATATATATATATATATATATATATATATATGATGGGCTTCTTTCAGATTAGGCTTTGGTTGGCCCAAGGCTATAGTGGAAGACATTTGCCCAAAGTGTCACGCAGTGGGGCTGGACCTGGAACCAAGTGGTTGGCGAGCAGACTTCTTACCACACAGCCTCTTCTATATAGATATATGTATATATATATATATATATATATATATATATATATATATATATATATATATAATTATTATTATGATTTTAGGGAATGTAAATTCCAAACTTACAGAAATATTCTATTTAGTAATACCAAATTGAATTTTATAATAAATAATATATGTATATAAATTAAATTTTTAGCCTAGTATTTTATACTTTTCTGGATGGTGATTGGTCTCCATCATTGTGTAAATTGTATATCGGTGGTTCTTCTCTAAATTACATTTATGTATGTATATATATATATATATATATATATGTATGTGGAGGTGCGTGGCTTAGTGGTTAGGGTGTCAGCATCATGATCGTAAGATTGTGGTTTCGATTCCTGGACCAGGCGACGCGTTGTGTTCTTGAGCAAAACACTTCATTTCATGTCGCTCCAGTTCCACTCAGCTGGCAAAAATGAGTAACGCTGCGATGGACTGGTGTCCCGTCCAGCTGGGGAACACATACGCCACAGAAACTGGGAAACCGGGCCCATGGACCTGACTAGGCTTTAAAAAGGGCGCATTTTTAAAATTTATTTTATATATATATATTTTAACGACAAATTTAAATATGGACGAAACCTAGAAATGTGGTATTGATCTCCTATTCTTGACTTTTATTTGATTTTTGTTTGTTCTCAAATGTATTTCCCTGAAGACGTGTAAGGCAAATTATATGTTTGACTTAAATTTGACAGTCAAATATAGCTTTATACAGAAATGTTGACATAGGAATAAATTACAATAATAATGGATATTAGCGTCAAATCTCTCTCTTAAATTTAAAACTTTGGAGATATATATATGGATATATATATATATATATATATATATATATGTATATGTATATCAATATATTATAAATTAACTACCAACAAAAATAATTGGTAAGCTAATTCAAAAAATCATCACCAAAATAGCAGAAAAAAAACGACAGTGAAGGTATGTAGGCTCTTCAAGAATTGATCCTTTTGGTTATATAAATAATAATAAAGGAGTTACGACGCAAAAACGTATATATTCAAATGAACATATTTATCTTCTTCAATATATATTTTGCAATTGTGAAATTTTTTCGCCATGAATGGTTTGTGTTTTTAAACCGAATGTATTTTTTCTGATGTTATATTTATTCCTGAATGATGTGTAAAGAAATTTTGATTTATTAAGTCTCTTAATGAATTCTTTATACTGAAATATATATTGAAGAAGATAAAAATGTTCATTTGAATATATACGTTTTTGCGTCGTAACTCCTTTATTATTATTATATATACATATATGTATATATATATATATATATATATATATATATATATATATATATATATATATATATCTTTAAGATGGAATTATGTTTGTGTTTTCAGATGGTGCAAGAGGTGTTGACGAATCTCTTGATTTCCCATGTGGCCATAAGAACAGAGGAGAGTCCTGATGTGAAGGTCTACTCAAACGAACGTAAAATTGAAAAGATTGTCGTACCCCTGGGATCAGAAATCGATGCGATTGACAAGAAATATGTTGAGGTTTGAATCAGAGATTTTCTTATGTTGTCCACCATTTTACCTTTCTTTTTTTTCTATGTAAAGAAGGGATTGACAATAAAGCCACGTAATTATGAAGCAAACTTTGGAAGTGTGGGGATCACTGGAACCATTAATGTCTACTCCATCATCATTTAATGTCCATCTTCCATGCACGCATGGATAGGATGGTTCATAGGAGGTGGCCAGGTAGAAAAAAAACTACCCTATGCTATTCTGTCTGTTTTTGGCAGGGTTTTTACGTCTGCATGCCCTTCCTAACACCAACCACTCTACAGAATGGATTCGGTGCTTTTTATGTGTCACTAGCACATGTGAAGTTAGTTTTGGTGTAATTGTTTCAGCTGGATGCCCTTCCAAATGTCAACCACTTTACAGTGTGTACTGGATGCTTTTTACATGGCACCAGCACCGACAGGGTCACCAAGTACCTCGCAAGGTAAGGAATTACGAGAAGTGCAGGGGCCTTTGAGGAGGGGAACTTGTAGGTTACTTGGGTGGTTTCCTGTAAGAAAAAACTTTGGGAAGGATGTGAAATGGTTGTCTCAGAAAGCTTAATTATGATTACTCTTTTACTTGTTTCAGTCTTTTGACTGTGTCCATGCTGGAGCACCGCCTTTAGTCGAGCAAATCGACCCCAGGACGTATTCTTTGTAAGCCTAGTACTTATTCTATCAATCTCTTTTGCTGAACCGCTAAGTTACGGGGACGTAAACACACCAACATCAGTTGTCAAGCAATGTTGGGGGGCACAGACACAAATACACACACCTATATATATATATATATATATATATATATATATATATATATATATATATACTTTATTTAAAAGCAGCAGAAATATAACAAGAAAACCGTTACTCTGAGTTTCACGTTCCCGTTCATCGGACGGGAACGTGAAACTCAGAGTAACGGTTTTTTTGTTATATTTCTGCTGCTTTTAAATAAAGCATATTACTCTACCTCTGGTATTTGAGTACTCTTTTTTCCACCTTGTTGCACATTTATGTGCTTACTCCACTACATATGTATATATATCATCATCATCATCATCATCATCGTTTAACGTCCGCTTTCCATGCTAGCATGGGTTGGACGATTTGACTGAGGACTGGTGAAACCGGATGGCAACACCAGGCTCCAGTCTGATTTGGCAGAGTTTCTACAGCTGGATGCCCTTCCTAACGCCAACCACTCAGAGAGTGTAGTGGGTGCTTTTACGTGTCACCCGCACGAAAACGGCCACGCTCGAAATGGTGTCTTTTATGTGCCACCCGCACAAGCCAGTCCAGGGGCACTGGCAACGATCTCGCTCGAAAATCCTACAGGAGCCAGTCAGGCGGTACTGGCAACGGCCACGCTCAAAATGGTGCATCTCATGTGCCACCCGCACAAGAACCAGTCCAGGGGCACTGGCAACGATCTTACTTGGCTTGCCGGGTCTTCTCACGCACAGCCCATTTCCAAAGGTCTCGGTCCGTAGTCATCGCCTCGGTGAGGCCCAATGTACGAAGGTCTTGCCTCACCACCTCAGCCCAGGTCTTCCTGGGCCTACCTCTTCCACGGGTTCCCTCAACTGTTAGGGTGTGGCACTTTTTCACGCAGCTATCCTCCTCCATTCTCACCACATGTCCATACCAGCGCAATCGTCTCTCTTGCACGCCACAACTGATGCTTCTAATGTTCAGCTTTTCTCTCAAGATACTTACACTCTGACGGGTATTCACATTGACATTACACATCCAACGGAGCATACTGGCTTCATTCCTTGCGAGCTTACGTATGTCCTCAGCAGTTACAGCCCATGTTTCACTGCCATGTAGCATGGTTGTTCGTACGCATGCGTCATACAGTCTGCCTTTTACTCTGAGTGAGAGTCCCTTTGTCGCCAGCAGGGGTAAGAGCTCTCTAAACTTTGCCCAGGCTATTCTTATTCTAGCAGCTACACTTTCAGCGCACCCACCCCCACTACTAACTTGGTCGCCCAGATAGCGGAAGCTATCGACTACCTCTAGTTTTTCACCCTGGAATGAGATAGAAGTTGTTTCCTGTTTGTTTGCAGTCTTTATTGCACCTGAACATCTGCCACAAACAAAAACTAACTTGCTAGTTAACCTGCCTTTGATGTTGCTGCACCTCTTATGTGTCCATAGCTTGCACCGGGTACATCTTATAGAGTTACTACCTACTCCTTTTCTACATACTGAGCAGGGCCATCTACCTGAAGGGGTTTGTGTTTTATCTACCTTCCTACTTATTAGGATTTTGGTTTTAGCTAGGTTGACTCTAAGGCCCTTCAGTTCTAGACCTTGCTTCCACACCTGAAACTTCTCCTCTAGTTCTGATAGTGACTCCGCAATTAGGGCAAGGTCATCAGCATAGAGGAGCTCCCAGGGGCAACCTGTCTTGAACTCCTCTGTGATTGCCTGGAGGACTATGGTAAATAATAGGGGGCTGAGGACGGAACCTTGGTGGACCCCTACCTCTACCCGGAATTCATTGCTGTACTCATTTCCAACCCTCACCTTACTGGCCGCATCTCTGTACATGGCTCGCACAGCTCTCACTAGCCATTCTTCTATCCCAAGTTTCCTCATTGACCACCAGATAAGGGATCGGGGGACCCTGTCAAAGGCTTTCTCCATGTCAACGAAAGCCAGGTACAGAGGTTTATCCTTGGCTAGGTATTTCTCTTGCAACTGTCTCACTAGAAATAAGGCATCAGTAGTGCTTTTACCTGGCACGAACCCAAACTGCATCTCATCTAAATTGATTCGCTCCCTAATTAGTTGGGCTATGACCCTCTCTCTATATATATATATATATATGCATATACATGTATGATGGGCTTCTTTCAGTTTCCGTCTACCAAATCCATTCACAAGGCTTTGTTCGGCCCGAGGCTATAGTAGAAGACACTTGCCTAAGGTGCCATTCAGTGGGACTGAACTCAGAACCATGTGGTTCGTAAGCAAGCTACTTACCACACTGCCACTCCTATGCCGATTGTGTATCAGAAGGCTTAATCATTTTGCTGATATTACTGTGCCTTAGCTCTGATTGGCTGGTTGCCATAGCACTACTGTGCAACTATGGGGTATTGAGCCAGCTTATCTGGCTCACCACGAACTCTTGTCAGAGGATGGAATATCTATTAACGTTTGTTCTCTTCCCAGATACTGGAATCAGTGGTGCACCGGTTGACATGTCGAAAGTTGCTCTACAGAGTCACTGCTCAAACTGTGTCCAAGTTTACCGTACTCAAGGCTCGTGATGCTTTTAGACAGAAACCTCCTCAAAACCTCTCGGTAAGCCTTCTATTCTTTATACGTATGGACCTTATTTTAGACATACATGTCTGTCTGTTAGTCTGTCTATATAAATATAAATGTATCTCTGAACGTTTATATCAGGTTGAATAAAAAGTAAGCAACGTTTTGAACCATGAAGAATTTGTACTGGTTTTTGGCTGAGTTTTGAATTTTTTTTAAGCATCTTTTTGCAGTTGTCTGATAATACAGACAAAGACTTGCCCACATGTATCAATAAATGAACATTGATATTTTTTTCACCGTTGTTATAATCATCTGAAATGGAACTGTCAAAGCGCGGTATTTGGACAATTTTGCTATTCAACTTCAAAAAAGGATGTAAAGCAGCTGAAACTGCTCACAATACCAACTAAACGTTTGGTAAGGAAATGACCAGTGAGTGGTCAGCTCGAAAATGGTTTAAACTATTTTGCAGTGGAGACCTGGGCCTTGAAGATCGTGAGCGCAGTGGACGCCCACCTTTCATCGATGACGGTCAATTAAAGACTGTCATTGAGAAAGATCCATGTAAAACCACTCGAGAGCTGGCAAAAGAACTTCAAGTTGGTTAGAAAACCGCTTGCAGCCATTTGCATGCGATCAGAAAATAAAAAAATGCTCGACAAATGGGTACCACACAATTTGAATGAAAATCAGAAAATGCACAGATATGGAATTTGCTCATCGCTCCTTCTCTGTAACCAGACCAATTCATTTCTCGACCGTATTGTAACTTGCAATAAAAAGTGGATTCTGTACAATAATTTGTATAAGTATTAATGTATATATATATATTTGTACATGTTCGAATGTTAACTCAAAACAAAACTAAAGGGACATAACTAGGACACTGCAAACTGATTTTGTTTGATATTTTACCAATTCTGTTATCCATTCTTCTAATCGTAATAACAATAAGTTCTACCAGTGGAGGTGATCTTGTGTCAGATGATGAAAGGTTAGATTGTGACAGAGAGGCAGAAGCAGATGTCTTGCTGTAGAGGAGGCCCATGGTTACCCAACCAGAGAGAGGGAAAGAGATAGAGAGAGAGAGAGAAAGAGAGAGAAAAAGAGCGAAAGTTAGCAAGAATGAAGGCAGAAAGAGTTACCTAGAGAGAGAGGAAGTGGGAGTTAACTGCTTCTGCTCTCATTCTTGTTAAGCATGTAACTGAAAACTGCAAGGCATTTTATGGTGTGTTGTCGTCTCTTCTGTTTGCAGCCCAGCATAATGGGGAGTATCGAGGGAGACTTTGGTCTGTTAATAAGTCTCTGCCATGGCCACGAGTTGCTACAGCTCCACGGTCTACGTTCGTTCTACCAATATATAACCAATATGATGGACAACAGCAGTGGCCGGTCACGACAGGAACTTTTCAAGAATCCAGCATTTATTGAGATTTATGAACAACTTCAGAAAGAATATGGAGGACAGTGAGATTTCCTTTTTTTATAGTTCTTCTTTATACATGTCGTGCTTTCATGGTTTTTATTTTCGCTATACGCATACACACATATGCATGCACATACATCATGCACTCAAGCCCAAGCACACACATGTCCTACACATACACATATGCTTCCCAACCATGCAGCCTTGGGTTCAGTCCCACTGCACAGCACCTTGGGCCTGTGTCTTCTGCTATAGCCCCCAGAGCCAACGAAAGCCTTGTGTGTGGATTTAGTACTCAGAAACAGAAAATTGTTTGTTGTATATAATGTGAGTGTGTGTGTGTATGTATCGTAGGGCATCCAGCTGTAGAAACTTTGCCAGATTCAGATTGGAGCCTGGTGTAGCCATCTGGCTCACCAGTCCTCAGTCAAACTGTCCGACCCATGCCAGCATGGAAAGCGGACGTTAAATGATGATGATGATGAGGATGATATACGTATGCATGTATGTGTGTATGTATGTAGGTAGTTGCAGGCGATGATGTATATATATATATATATATATATATATGTCACCATCGTTGTTTAACGTCCCCTTTCCAAGCTGGCATGGGTTGGACGGTTTGACTGAGGACTGGTGAGCCAGATGGCTGCACCAGGCTCCAGTCTGATCTGGCAGAGTTTCTACAGCTGGATGCCCTTCCTAATGCCAACCACTCCGAGAGTGTAGTGGGTGCTTTTACTTACCATCGGCATGAGGGCCAGTTACACGGTATTGGCAACAACCACGCTCAAAAGGTGTTTTTACGTGCTACCTGCATGGGAGCCAGTCCAGTGGCACTGGCAACAACCACACAGTGGGACTGAACCTGGAGCCATGTGGTTGGTACGCAGGCTTCGTACCACACAGCCACACCTATGTCTACATAGATGAATCAAGGCCGCAGTATGGCCGCAGTCTAAAGTCTGAAACAATTGAAAGATAGAAGAAAAGAAAAAAGATGTATGTGTGTGTGTGTGTGTGTATGCTTTTGATGTTATGTGATTATTGTAAGCATCATTATTACACAAGTGGGGCTCATTTTTTCTGTCTCCCACGAAAAGCTGTTTCAGCTTTGGGCAAATGTTACCTTGCTTGGAAACAGGTGATAATTAGCGACTGGAAGGGCTTTGAAAAGTAGACATTAAGACGATGACGACAACAATGATGATGATGACGACAATGATGGTGGCAGTGGCTGCTGCTACTGCTGCCCTGGTTGTGGCTACGACTTTATCCATCTCTGCCTTTACCGAAGTTCCCCTCTGGTGCCTCCATTCGGACCAGATTCTCCGTTCCTTCCTCCTCCCTCCACACATTCCCAGATGTTGATTAGTCTGAAGACTTGTTCTAAACGAGTGACTATGTTTGTTGACTGTTTCTTCTTTCTCCGCCGCAGGAACATCTCTTTTACCCAAATGTCGACGCAGGAGAAGACTGTTCCCTATGTCCTTGGTCATCCCAAACTAGAAAAGTTGTTGGAAATTGTGGTCAGTCATTTCAAGAATTTCCAAAAAGGTACAAAAAAAATGATTAGAATTTAAAATTTCTTTTCACATTATCTTTTACAGTGTGTGTGTGTGTGTACATGTGTCTCTCTCTCTCCCTCTCACTTCCACTCTCTCTCTCCCACTTCCACTCTCTCTCCCACTTTCACTGTTTCTCACTTCCACTCTCTCTCTCTCTTTCTCTCACTTTTACTCTCTCTTTCTCACTTCTCTCTCTCTCTCTCTCTCTCTTCCACTCTCACTTCCACTCTCACTTCCACCCTTTCCCACTTCCACCCTCTCCCACTTCCACCGCCTCCCACTTCCACTCTCCCACTTCCTCCCTCTCCCACTTCCTCCCTCTCCCACTTCCACCCTCTCCCACTTCCACTCTCCCACTTTCACTCTGTCTCTGACTTCCTCTCTCTCTCTCTCACTTCTACTCTCTATTTCTCACTGCCACTCTTGCTTTCACTTCCACTCTCTCTCTCTCTCTACACCGTTTCACTTTCTCTGCCACTCTCTCCAATTCTTACTCTCTCTCTCTCTTGTCTCCCCCTCTTGCTAACTCTCATGGTACCCCTCTCTAACACATTCTTTCCTATCTACTAACTCTCACTCACTCTCTCCCTCTCACTGCCACTCTTTCCTCTCTCCCTTTACCTTTCACTCTCTCCTCTAATTCTCACTCTTTCCTATCTATCAACTCTCAAACTCTCACTCTTCTATCCCCTACTCCTCACTCACAGCCACTCTCTCTCTCTCAAACTCTCACGCTCTCAATCTCTCACTCTTCTATCCCCTACTCCTCACTCATACTCCCACTAACTCTCACTCACAGCCACTCTCTCTCTCTCAAACTCTCACTCTTCTATCCCCTACTCCTCACTCATACTCCCACTAACTCTCACTCACAGCCACTCTCTCTCTCAAACTCTCATTCTTCTATCTCTTACTCCTCACTCATACTCCCACTAACTCTCACTCACAGCCACTCTCTCCCTCTCAAACTCTCACTCTTCTATCCCCTACTCCTCACTCATACTCCCACTAACTCTCACTCACAGCCACTCTCAAACTCTCACTCTTCTATCCCTTACTCCTCACTCATACTCCCACTAACTCTCACTCACAGCCACTCTCACTCTCCTATCCCCTACTCCTCACTCATACTCCCACTAACCCTCACTCACAGCCACTCTCTCTCTAACTCTCACTCTCCTATCCCCTACTCCTCACTCATACTCCCACTAACTCTCACTCACAGCCACTCTCTCTCTAACTCTCACTCTTCTATCCCCTACTCCTCACTCATACTCCCACTAACTCTCACTCACAGCCACTCTCTCTCTCTCTCTCTCTTTCTCTCTCTCTCTTTCTCTCTTTCTCTCTTTCTCTCTCTCTCTCTCTCTCTCTCTCTCTCTCTCTCTCTCTCTCTCACTCGTTGCCTCTTCTTCAGAGAATGGTAACCTGGAGACCCGTGTTATGATTTTCTCTCAGTACCGAAACAGCGTCACTGACATTGCTGAAATGTTGAAACGAGAACGACCCTTAATTAAAGCAATGAGTTTCATTGGTCAGTCTGTCGGTAAGAACACAAAGGGATTCACGCAAAAGGAACAAATTAAGGTAAGATAATCCTTTAAACCAGTGGTTCTCAACCGGGGTCCATATGACTGCTCTTGGGCACCCATACGGCCCTTGGGTCTCCATATGGTCCTTTAGGAGTCTATATAACATTTTGATATCTGTAATAAATTTGCTATACTTCTACAATTAACAAAATATTTTAACAATTTTTTTTAAATACAATATTTAATTATAAGAACCATCATCGTCATAATTTAGTTTCTGCTTTCCATGCTGACATGGGTCAGACAGTTTGAATGGAACTGGTAAGCCAGAGAGCTGCACCAGGTTCCAGTTTGATTTGGGATGGTTTCTACAGCTGGATGCCCTTCCTGATACCAACCACTCCATAGAGCGTAGTGGGTGCTTTTTATGTGTTACCTGCATGGGTGCTTTTACATGTCACCAGCACCGGCCACAACTACGATTTCATCTGGCTTCACGAGTCTTCTCAAGCGCACAGCAAATCACTAAAGGTCATGGTCATTTGTCATTGCCTCCGTGTGTCCCAGCATTCGAAGATCATGCTTCACCACCTCGTCCTGGGTCTACCTCTTCCACACATTCTCTCCGCAGTTAGTGATCGGCACTTCTTTATGCAGCTGTCCTCATCCATACGCATCGTATGGCCAGACCAGCACAGTCTTCTCCCTTGCGCATCACATCCGAAGCCTCTTATGCCCAACTTTTCTTTCAAGATGCTAACATTCTGTTATACAAATATGATATTTTAAAATATAACATGTCTTGAATGGCACAACAATGCAGAGTAGACTATAATAACTGCTATAATTTAATTATCCATTGTTTATCCAGCACCACTTGCAAAAATAATTTCTCAATAAAGGGTTCCTTAACGAAGCAATACATTTCTGTTCTTCATCACAGCAAAACAATTCATTCCACTGTATTAAATTTCTGTTAACGATATGTTGTTGTTGCTTTTGAAATTTAAATTTTCCGTCTTGTCACCGATGATTTTACACTTCAGGTGATGAAAGAGTTTCGAGAGGGGGGTTATAACACCTTAATTGCGACATGTGTCGGAGAAGAAGGTCTGGACATTGGAGACGTGGACCTTATAATATGCTTCGACACATGCAAAAGCCCCGTTCGTTTTGTCCAAAGAATGGGGAGAACAGGACGGAAACGAGATGGAAAAATCATAATGCTGATCACGAAAGGCAAAGAAGAGCAAGTGAGTACCTTCATCTTTCTTATATTTCTACCTTTTATATATAAGGGTATGTACCCTTGTTATATAAGGGTATTCTCTATTTACCCTTTACAGAAACTAGCCTTCTCTGCATATCATCGTTGTTCAATGTCTGTTTTCCATGCTGGCATGGGTTGGATGGTTTGACTAGAGCTGGCCAGTCCATGGCTGGATGTCCTTCCTAATGTCAACCACTTTACAGAGTGTACTGGGTGGGTGCTTTTTTATGCACCACTGGTATAGATGCATGCATGCAGCACTGGCATGAGTGCATATTATGTTGCACTGGCGCCTGAAAAGACAAGACTGCCAGGTCAGGAGAATTTCAGCAGAATCAGAACCAAGCAGTGATTGGGCCATAAGCAAACTTTGTTGTTGTTTGTTCCTTCTTGAGCCATGCCTGGCCCATAAGGGCCGGTTTCCCAGTTTTATTGATGTATAGGTTCCCCACCTGGATGGGACGCTGTTCCATTATAAGTAAACTTTAGTTTAGTTAAAATATGTTTGCGATGTATTTCAACTTCTAAAGGCAAATATATATCTACATATATAAGTAGCACCCATGCTGGGTAGTTAGCACTCGTGCCGGGTAACAAGCACCTGTGCTGGTGTCATGTAAAAAGCACATTTTGCGCACTGGACCTCATGGAAGCAATGACAAATGACCGAGACCTTTAGCAATATCCTGTGCTTGAGAAGAAGATCCTTCAAGCCAAGTAAAATGATAGTCATGGCAGATACTGGTGTCATGCAAATGGCACCTGTGCCAGTGGCACGTAAAAGCAACCATTACACTCTTGGCATTAGGAAGGGCATCCAGCTGTAGAAACCATGCCAAATCAGACTGGAGTCTGATGCAGCCCCTCAGCTTACCAGCCCTGGTGAAACCGTCCAACCCATGCCAGCATGGACAACGGATGTTAAATGATGATGATGATGTGGCAGGTTTTTTTCAGTTTCTGTCTACCAATTTCATTCACCATCTTCACGTATGTGTTTGTGTATGTTTGTATGCATTATATGTATGTGTGTGTGTGTGTGTGTGTGTGTGTGATATAACAGATATATTGCCATCATGTGTTATCATTTTTATCTCACCAGATGTACAAGCAAGCTCGCTATCAATGGAACAGTCTCAACAAGTCTCTCAGCAACAAATATGGGCAACTGGTCTTTTACAATCACCAACCGACCATCTTTCCAGAAGGTTTGGTACCTCGCTGTCTCAAAACCAATATTGTTGTCAAAGAATCATTCCAGAATATACACTGTCCAAAGGAGAAGAAAGTGAAGAAATCCCTGAGTGAGTATTTTTGATTATATGTAGGTGCAGGAGTGGCTCTGTGGTAAGTAGCTTGCTTACTAACCACATGGTTCTGGGTTCAGTCCCACTGCGTGGCACCTTGGGCAATAGCCTTGGGCCGACCAAAGCCTTATGAGTAGATTTAGTAGAAGGAAACTGAAAGAAGCCCATCACATATATATATATATATATATATATCATCATCATCATCGTTTAACGTCCGCTTTCCATGCTAGCATGGGTTGGACGATTTGACTGAGGACTGGTGAAACTGGATGGCAACACCAGGCTCCAATCTGATTTGGCAGAGTTTCTACAGCTGGATGCCCTTCCTAACGCCAACCACTCAGAGAGTGTAGTGGGTGCTTAGAAAAAATAATAAGGTTCTCAGATATCTGGATGGTTGTAGATTTACAGATTTTTATTAATATGTCACATGTTTTTATAAATTAGTGCTTGCATCTATTCTTGTAGATTCTCCTGATTAAATCTGAGTACCTTATTATTTTTTCTAATATATAATTCCTGTACATCACCTCTAAATCTTCTAATATATATATATATATATATATATATATATATATATATATATATATATCTGTAATATAATATGTGACAATTATTTGGTTGTCATAGTAAAACTCCAAGTTCTGGATGTTGGGGCGGAAACCTGCATCGGCATCTCTTCAGTTAACGAGGCAATCAAAATATGCCATGAAAATGACCTTTAAACAAAGGGAAATTATTATGTAATTGACCGTTATTAAGACAAAAGAGCTATTAGAATGACCGTTAAATAAAGGGAAAAAAACTATCTCTCAGCCTCCATGCAATCATTTAGTCTGTACCAGGCTTGGGCAATCTTTTTCAAGAAGTGGTCTGCATGAAGCATGGTTCATCATCAGGTGGGCAACATCATCATCAATAGCAGTAGTAGTATTTGTAGTAGTTGTAATAATAACCATAGTAGTAGTAATAGTAATGGTATTAGTTGTAGTAGTAGTTTGTAATTAGTAAGTGTTGCTATTCTTGTTTATTGCAGAGAAGCAGAAGACAACAAGCTCCAAGAATGACAACCAAGATATATCGTTATTTACATCGCCCATTGTACCTACTGTGGACGCTTACCTTCAGGTTAGTCTGTTGTCAGAACATCACAAAAGCAATTACAGTTCTATATTTAAGAGATGAGGAATTATGTACATTATTTACATTATTTACATTTGACATGTATGTCCACGGGCATATGGCATAGTGGTTAAGAGCGCGGGCTACTAACCCCAAGATTCCAAGTTCAATTCCAGGCAGTGACCTAAATAATAATAACATCGAAAAATACCTTAGGAATGAGAACCCAGGTTCGAAATTTCCCCAAGATACCTGAAGAAGGCTGGAGGCTATATCAGCCAAAATGTTGTGTTAACAACAAACAAGATGATGAGGACAAATATCCCTCAAATGTAAATAATGTACAAAAGCAATCACACTACTGGGTCATACACACATACGCACACACACACACCTGTGTGTGTGTGTGTGTGTGCAACCTTGCAATATTGTTGATGCAGTTTCATCAGGGTCTGTCCTTTTGGTCTTCTTCAAAGTGGACTGGCTGAAGTAAATTTTTGGCTGTTACTGACATTGGATCCTGTCTTTTGTGTGAACCTAAAATTTTGTTTTATCTCGTATATATATATATATATATATATATATATATATATATATATATATATATATATATATATATCATCATTATTGTTTAACATCCACCTTTCATGCTGGCATGGGTAGGACAGTTTGACAAGAGCCGGCCAGTGGGCCAGGCAGAAGCCTGCACCAGACTTCTGTAACTGTTTTGGCAGGATTTTTACAGCTGGATGCTCTTCCTAACACCAACCACTCAAGAGAGTGGACTGAGTGCTTTTTATTCACCTGTACCTGTTTTTCATTCATACATAGATGTGTGTGTTTGTGTGTTATTTATATGAAAATACCAATTCTTTCTATTCAGGCCTATAAAATATTTAATTCCAAAACCTTGTTCTCATTCAAGCCAACGACAAGTGGTGCAAGCCGGGTCCACTTGGTTAACGAGCCTGGGAGGGACCGAATGTACTCTTTACTTAGTAGTAGTAGCAGTGATGATGATGATGGTAACTGCAAGCTTCTAGATCTGAATGTCACAAACTTCAAACGCAAAGAGAATTTGTTTGGCAAGAAAACAAAAAAGACTTCAGAGAAGGACTCCAAGACAATGGAGAAAACGAAGAAGAAAGGTAAAAAAGTTGTTGGTAAGAGTAAAAATCAGATTGAGAAGACAGCAACGGGGTCAAAGAAGAATAATAATAATAAGAAGAAAGAATCATTTTCTGGTGATGAAATATCAAATGATGAAGCTGTTAGTAGCAGCCTTCGTTTTGGAATTGATTATTTATTGAATAAGAATAATCCTGAGTATTGTTCTGAATCTGTCTCAGATTTGTTATTGATCGAGGAAGCAAATTCTGAGGTTTCTAAGGAAGTATTAGGTCATGCCAACCATTCTCTGCCAGACATGCCATTATCCCCCATCATTCCATCGAATGTGCAAGCTTCATTATTGCAGATGAGCAAGGCTGAGAATTCTTTACATGGCAGTATGGTACCGGTGGCTCCTGTCTTTGAGGCTATTACTAAATTAATCGACGATTTTCGAAACGTCCTGTCTTCACAATCACCAGATTTGGACTTAGGACACCTTACAAAGAAATGGGATAATGAATTTGAAGGGCTACTGCAAGGTGGTGTGACAGTAAAGTCTTTAAAGGTATCAGAAACGGCGGCAGAAACTCCACTTAAGGAACCATTGGCAATTTCTAAAAATGTTAGTCGTAAACGAAAACTGGAAGGTGATGATGTTGATGAAGATGTTATGACTGAGTCTGAGAGAATTGAAAATATTTCTGTTTTTGCACCAAATATATCTGAGGAAATGGCTGAGAAAACAGTAAAATCAGACAAGCTTAAAATATCAGAGAACACCTCAAAGTCGACAGCAAAATGTCACTTGGGTACTTTAAACTTTTATGACAAAGACTTTTTCTCGGACTCAAGTCTTTTTATAGATGACGATTTTGATGATTCTGATGGAGTGGTCAAACTCTTTTCACCACAGCTGACCAATGCAACCAACACAAAAATCAGAACAAACAACTCAAGAAACACAAGTCGACTGTCCAACACCAGCAACAGAACTAATCGTGTGGACACAAGTGGACCCTCCGATGTAATCAGCAAAATTAGTCCAAGCAATACGACCACGTCATTCAACAGGAGCAGCACAACGAGTCCAGTAGATGCAAACAACACAGGCATCACAACAGTGATAACTGGACCTGTCGACACAAGCATCACAAATAGTCCATCTGATACAAACAGCACAAGCAACACAACTATGCCATTCAACACAAACATCACAACTAGACCATCCAACACAAGCATCACAACTAGACCAAGTGACAAAAACAGCACAAGCAACACAACTATGCCATTCAACACAAACATCACAACTAGACCAAGTGACGAAAACAGCACAAGCAACGCAAATGGACCATTCAACACAAGCAACACAACTATGCCGTTCGACACAAGCGTCACAACTAGACCAAGTGAAAAAAACAGTACAAGCAACGCAAATGGACCATGCAAGACAAGCAACACAAATGGACCATCCAACACAAGTATCACAACTATTTCTGCCAACACAAGCAACACAAGTGTGAAGCCGAATTGGGTGTTCAGACATCAGGAACCAATCAACGAGCAGGTAAATGCTGGCAATAAAGTTCCCGCCAATGATAAGAAGCTTAATCCAGCTTTGAGTGTTTCAAAACCGCCAACCTCCAAGAGTTCCTTGGAATTATGCGAAGACAACGGTGCGGAATTGGTCGATGATGGAATTTATTTCGATCTGAGTGCAGATATGTTCTCTGATTTTGATGATGATGCTGATGACCTCAGTAAGGGAAAGAATGATAACAACAACAACAACAACAACAACAAGCCAAGAACACCAAGCAGCTTCCTAAGTGATGACCAGAATAAATGTACAAGAGAAGCACCATTTTCTGGTAAAGAAACTGACCCCTCAAAAAGGGTTCCTGGAGATGGAGGAATAAACTCCACTCTGGGATGTAAGCTCTCTTCACTTATTAATTCTAGTATGACTATCAAAGATTCTTCGACAAACAAAAAAATTCCTGAAGACTCTCTCAACTTTGACCTTGAATTTGACAGTGAGGACGACAACTTGTTTAAGTCAACAGACGGCGCTGGTCAACAGAGTGATTTGGTCCTCGAAGACAATGATGTCCCTGAATTCAGTCTTGAATTTGACTTTGATGATGGCAGTCCACTAACGGTAAATGGGTCGTGTTCTCCACAGGGAAACCAATCAAAGACAATATTTGACATCAACATCAACACTGCAAACAACAGCAAATCACAGACTGAAGAGAGGAGTCAAAGTACAAGTGGTAGTAAGACCATTCCATTCCTAAATTATTCCACTAACTCGGCACAAACTGTTGAGGCGATGGTTAGTGAAGGAAAAGAAGGAAAGAACTCTGAAGATCTGAAGCTACGCTCATTAATTGTTGCAGAGTCACCATTTCAATGCACCACTAGTAGGATCAGTATGTCACGTGGATTAAATGGAAATGTGACCCCACAGTCATGTGGAAAGGTGACCCCAGAGCTCTATGGAAAGGTGACCTCAGAGCTCAATGGAAAGGTGACCCCAGAGCTCTATGGAAAGGTGACCCCAGAGCTCTATGGAAAGGTGACCCCAGAGCTCTATGGAAAGGTGACCCCAGGGCCCTCTGGAAAGGTGACGCCAAAACCTCTTCAACAGCTCAATTCTTATTCCAGTTCCTTACAAGGTGAGTTTTATTTCCTTCCTTTTTCACTTAAATTTGGTTTTCTTTTACATGATAGGTGCTGGCTTGGCTGTGTGTTTAACAAGTTTGCTTTCCTACCATGTAGCCTCAGCTTCAGTCCCACTGTGTGGCACCTTGGACAAATGTCTTCTGCTATAAAGAATGCTCTCTAGGGCTCTGGGTGTGTCCTGGTTTGTGATTGCATCAAACATGTAGATTAAGAAAAAAAAAAAAAATAATGGTTTCAATTTTTGGCACAAGGCCAGCAATTTCGGGGGCAGGGGGCAGGGTAACTCGATTACATTGACCCCAGTGTTCAACTGGTACTTATTTTATTGACCACAGCGACATTTGAACTCAGAACGTAAACATGGATGAAATGCCGCTAAGTATTTTGCTTGGCATGCTAACCATTCTGCCAGCTTGCAGCTTTAATAATAATAATAATAATAATAATAATAATAATAATAATAATAATAGTAAAATTAATAATAATAATAATAATAATAATAATAATAATAATAATAATAATGTTGTTGCTGGTGATGATGATTATCTGTTTTCAGGTTCTGTGAAAAGCTGTCCCACCACCAACACTACTACTACTACTACTACTACTACTACTGCAAACAATGATGATGATGTTGTTCATGATGACAATGATGTGATTGTTCTTGATGATGATGATGACGATGATGATGATGTTATCATCAAGCCTAAGAAGAGAGCTGTTATTTTCTCTCCGTCCTCCGATGGCTCCACACCAAGGTCAGAGGTGAAAGGTAAGAGGCTATTTAGACATATTCTGTGTGACCTGATTGGCTGACTGGTCAGTTGGTTGGCTCTCTGGCCACTGTCCAATGACTGAAACAATGATATATATATATATATAGACACAGTTGTGGCTGTGTGGTAAGAAGCTTGCTTCCAAACCACATGGTTTCAGGTTCGGTCCCACTGCATGGCACCTTGGGCAAGTGTCTTCTACTATAGCTTTGGGCTGACCAAAGCCTTGTGAGTGGATTCTGTTGACTGTTCTTTGAGCCACTTCTTCACTACAGTTTTCACGTCTTCGTCACTGGACTATCATCTCTTCGGGCCCCATGAAAGAGGGTTTGAGAGGCAAACATTATTCGAGTGACGAGGAAGTGGAAACTGTAGTGAAGAAGTGGCTCAAAGAACAGTCAACAGAATTTTACGGGGCAGGGATACATGCTCTCATTCGAAGGTGGAACATTGCGATTGAGAGAAACGATGACTATGTTGAGAAGTAGGGATGTGATCCACAGAGGACCAGCTTCATTTTGATGTATGATACATGTTCCCGTGTTGGTAATTATACCTGTCCTAAACAAAATGGCATTACTTTTTGACTCACCCTCATATATATCTGTCTGAGTGTGTGTCTGTATTGGAGTGTGTGTGTACTTGAGTGTGTATGTATGTATCTGGCTTGTGTGTGCATGTTGGTTGTCTGTTAATGTTCTCATGTATGTCTCCATATGTGTATGTGGGTTTGTTATAATTGTGTATGTCAGTCAGTATGTGTGCACATGTGTGTGAGTATGTTTTGACAGTATGTGTGTTCACTATCATTTTTAATGCACCTCCTCTAACCTCACTCCCTCTCTCTCTCTCTGATCACCACCATGACCATCCCTGTTGAAACATCTGTATACACACCAAGACATTTCTATCAAATGTCATACTTTCTCTTTTTGTACAGGTCGCCATGGTACCAATTCTTCAGCAACTGGGCTGCTTTCCAGTGATTTAGACTCACCTGTAAGTAACTTATTTTCTTGTCCAGGAGTAGTACATACGCACAGACAAATACATACATATACACACACACACACACACACACACACACACACACCCAACATCCTCCTGGCTCTCCATTGGTTATGGCCATGAGTGTTCTAATTGGTCCGACCAATGGAACAGCCTGCCCTTGAAACTAATGTACAAGTACCTGAGCACTCTACAGACATACGTTCCCTGAAAGTAGTTCTTGGGGAAATTCAGCGTGACTTACAATGTGACATGGCTGGACCCCTTTGAATTACAGGTACAGCTCATTGTTGCCAGTTGAGTGAACTGGAGGAACGCGAGATAAACATGCCACTGGAAATAATATAACTCATCACCTTAGGATCGTCAGTAAAATCTGGACGCCAGCACCTGGGTGTTATCTTAGCCTAATAAGATTCACTCTTGGGGTGGTTGGCATTAGGAAGGGCATCCAGCTGTAGAAACTTTGCCAGATCAGATTGGAGTCTGGTGCAGCCATCTGGTTCACCAGTCCTCAGTCAAACCGTCCAATCCATGCCAGCATGGGAAACGGACGTCAAATGACAACAACGACGACGATGATGTTGGAGGTGGTGGTAACTCTGTTGTTGTCTGTGTTGTTATTTTTGGAGTTGTTGCTGTTGTTGTCAAACCGTCCAACCCATGCCAGCATGGAAGGTGGACGTTAAACGATGATGATGATGATGATGATCTATGAGGAAAAACCGTGAATGTCCAAATGAGAAATCTCCACAAACCACGAATCCACAAACAGTTTCCACTTTACTAGACTGAAGGATAAACTTCAGAATGAAGAGAGGAAGAAATTAAAAGAAAAAAATTCACATGCCAGCTTAACAAATATGTATTCTCATCAGTGACATTACGAAGGGCACAATTGGGGTCTGGATAGGCTAGAAGTGTTTAAGCAACCAGGGGATAATTAAATCCGAAGGCACTCCTGGAGATTACTTGTGTGGGTACCGTCTTTGTTAGAAGGTATCCAGAGGCAGGTAATCTGTCGTTTAAACCGCAGTTTATAATTATAATCAAGTGGAGAATGGAGGACCTGCTTCTTCCTGTGTTTGTTTCTCCATTTTCCACTTGATTATATATATATATATATCATCATCATCATCATCGTTTAACATCCGCTTTCCATGCTAGCATGGGTTGGACGATTTGACTGAGGACTGGCAAGCCAGAAGGCTGCACTAGGCTCCAATCTGATCTGGCAGAGTTTCTACGGCTGGATGCCCTTCCTAATGCCAACCACTCCAAGAGTGTAGTGGGTGCTTTTACGTGTCACCCGCACGAAGGCCAGTCAGGCGGTACTGCCAATGGCCACGGTCAAAATGGTGTATTTTACGTGCCACCTGCACAGGAGCCAGTTCGGCGGCACTGGCAACGATCTCGCTTGAATGTCTTTACACATGCCATCTGGCACAAGTGCCATTGACGGTTTCACTTTATGTGCATCACAATTAGTGACAATTGAATTTTTCCTTTTGGTTTTATATCATGTCTAGCCAATGGGATTTATCTAAACCATCCAGTGACGGTGAGATCATTTATCTGTGGGGAGGTTACCCCCCCTGCCAGTGCATAAACATGTGCTCTTTTTGTGGTTCTGAGGGTCTTTAACTCTTATTTCTAGCAATGTAGGTGCTACCCTGCACCCTCAGTCACAATTACTTACAATTAAATTATTCCTTTTTGGTTTTATATTGCATGTAGCTGCCTTTGTTCTTTCAGGTGACAATACATAGAGGGGTAATAAATAAGAGATTTACAGGGAAAAAACGTAGAGTGATTGAAGATGAGTCTAACGAGTCTGACTTTGAAAATGGTAAGATTTCTTTTGGTAAGGTTTCTTATTGATATTTTACAGATATTTTCTTTTAAAATGTTTTTTGGTTAATCTAGAGAATAGGGAAGGACAGTGCCCATGACCTTTGTAGGGGGTCACATTCCCAAATGGGTAAGTTTGGTGTGGTTAGTTTTTCCCAGTTTAAACATAATCATCACCACCAATATCATTATCGTTTTTACGTCTACTTTTCAATGCTTGCATGGGTCGGATGGAATTTTACTGAGGTAGATTTTTCTGCAGCCAGGTGTTCCTTCATGTTGCCAGCTCTCACCTTGTTTCCAAGCAAGGTAATATTTCCCCATAACCAGACATGATTTTTCACAGAAGACTGGAAACAAACAACCTCAGTTGTTTATAACCTTGCACCCACACACACACGTTTACAATTCTTTTGTTGGTAAATATACATATGTACATATACATATGTATGTATATATATGTATATATATATATATATATATATATATATATATATATATATATATATATATATATTTATGATGAATTTCTTTCAATTTTTGTTTACCAAATCCACTCACAAGGCTTTGGTTGGGCTAAGGTTATAGCAGGGACATTTGCCCAAGGTGCCTGTTTGATTACTGGTGTTTGTTTGTTTACATCCCTGTAACTTAGTAGTTTGGCAAAAGAGATTAATAGAATAAGTAATGTGGTCAGGTCGTTCGATTAAAACCTTCAGTCGAATGAATGAATCAAGTAAAAGATAAAAATAACAGGTCTGTTTGTGTAATGTATCTGTTGATGTGAATGTATGCATTCTTCACCCTATGTATTTCTATGCCATTGAATTTGGTCTTTCTTCAGATTTTGAAGCACATCTGACAAAACCTGGGTTGAACAGCAAAAGATCAACTCCGAAACCTGTTGTGGTATCTCAATCAAAGAGGAGGAAGATACACAGAAAAAGTGTAAGGCTCACATTAACCCTTTTGCTACCATATTTGTCTTGAAGTACACTACTCTTTGTTTTAATTAATTTTGAAAATAATGAAGAATTTAGTAAATTAGCTTTGTCGTTAACAAGCTGGTATTTGGAACACCAATTAACATGATATTTTGATGGAAAGTTTAAAGTTTGATAACTCTTAAACAGGGGGTTTGTATCATAGAAATAAGGGTGCTTTTGGGTGGGTTGCTATCAGAGGGGTTAAATTTTGGTTTATTTGTTGTTGGATAGTTGAGTTGATGGGGTACATTAAACAGCTAACCCAGAGGTTAGTGGTTCAAGTTGATGTGTGACCAGTGGCTCTAGTGTATTAAAAATAGGTGGGAGGATGGGGAGATAGTGGCTGGATAGTATTGGTATGGTTGACAGGGAAGAACGAGAGGTGAAAAGGTGACGTAGGCTACAGGAGCTGGGGAAGAGGTAGTTGTAGAGCATGTTGACAGGTGGGATGTATCAATGTAACATACTGGTGGTGAGCAAAATATACATAGCACTTCTGGAACTGTTGGTGTATTTACCTATTTATTATTTAAATTCTTGATACAGGTCAATGGTGGCCGTCAATTTCTTGATGAGGAAGCAGTGTTATCTGGAAGTGACTCGGAGTCTTCTAATGATGATGAAATTGCTAACGAATTGGATAATTATGAAGGAAGTTTCATTGATGACAATTATACACTTGGAAGGTCACAAGGTAGGGTTTTTCCTTCTTTTTTTCCCTTTTTTATTTGTTTTATGTAATAGGTTTTTTTTTTTCTTGTTCATGCCAGCATAGAAAAAAAATAGGTCTGTTGTTGTTGTGTAGCTGTTGGTCATTCTGAGTCCAGCTGCTCAGTGGCAGGTTGGTCAAACATTTTAGGTATAAAACAAACCTATAGCCCCAGGTTTGCCATTTTCTTCATCTGTTTTAAGAACTGTACAATATGTTCTGACTTTCAGAGGTTAATTGGTGATGGTAGTGGTGGTGGTGGTGGTGGTGATACTGAGATGATTACTGCAATAATGATGATGATAAATTGCAATCATAACAGCAATGGTGGTGGTGGTGGTGATCATATTGAAGGCATGGTTACATTAATGATGATGATGATGATAGCAATTGTGACTGTGATGGTGATGGTGGTGATGATAGCTGATGATGATGATGTTGATGGTGAGCATATCACAATGATGACGTAGATGATGACAACAAAACAAGAATGAGAACGATAAGAGAAAGATAGTTGTTTTTATCATCATCTATTTGACGTGTGTCAGTCCAAGGTCCACGGTCAAGTAGATCTCCAGAACACAACTGATAGGGTACAGACAATGTGTCAATAATAGCCAGGTGGAGTAGATGTCTTCCTGGGGCTACAAGCTACAGTAGCATCATCCCATATGGGTCAGACACATTTAGGTGGCAAATATACTTCACAATGTCGTGCAGCTACCATTTATATCTCGCTCAGAGATTTATTATATATATATATATACATAGGCGCAGGAGTGGCTGTGTGGTAAGTAGTTTGCTTACCAACCACATGGTTCCGGGTTCAGTCCCACTGCGTGGCACCTTGGGCAAGTGTCTTCTATAGCTTCGAGCCGACCAAAGCCTTGTAAGTGGATTTGGTCGACGGAAACTGAAAGAAGCCCGTCATATATATGTGTGTGTATATATATATATATAAAGTATGTGTGTGTATATGTTTGTGTGTCTGTGTTTGTCCCCCCACCATCGCTTGACAACCGATGCTGGTGTGTTTACGTCCCTGTAACTTAGCAGTTCGGCAAAAAGAGACCGATAGAATAAGTACTAGGCTTACAAAGAATAAGTCCTGGGGTCGATTTTCTTGACTAAAGGCGGTGCTCCAGCATGGCCGCAGTCAAATGACTGAAACAAGTAAAAGAGTAAAAAGAGTATATATATGTGTGTGTGTATGAAGGTTCAGTGGTTAGAGCATTGAGCTGTACCTAGCCTCAGGTCTACCAAAGCCTTGTGACTGGATTTGGTAGACGGAAACTGAAAGAAGCTTCTCATATATATGTGTGTGTGTGTGTGTTTGTTGGTGTTATTTTTCAATGCATAACATAGATGAATTCACACACATACATTCATAATATATGTGTGGTGTTGTTTTTAAACAAATAACTGAATAATAATAATAATTTGTTTTGTTTTTACTGTTAACTCCACAGTGGATATGAAGACTGTTTACTTGAAGTCAGTGAAAAGCCCCTTGCCCAAGCCAAACGCTTATAAATTACAGTACAGATATCATGCAATGGATGTGTTCTCCCAGGAGTCAGAACCTGATGTTGACTGTTATGAAGACGACAGCTTCTTGGATGACAGCAGTGAGATATGTGAGTTTGATTCTGTTGATTGATTTCGCTCTCTCTTTATCTCTCTCTCTCTCTTTATCTCTCTCTCTCTCTCTCTCTCTCTCTCTCTCTCTCAGGCTTCTTGATTCCTCAGGAACATACAGCCGCCAACAACACTTTTTCAACGGATGCAGTTCTCGGGGGTCCTATTCAGCTAGGTCCATGTCATTCCGGCAACAACACTCCTGCGCCAAGACTGTCTTGGCCGGCCCCCTTATCACTTCCCCTGTGGGTTCCAGTCAAGGGCTTGCTTGGTGACATTTGGTGCAGGCTTTCGTAGCATGTGACCTCTTCATCTCCATTTTCGTTTCTTGAAATCAGTCGGAAGTTGTTTTTGTTTCTCTTTTTTCTTTTTTATCTTCTACTTCATCATCATCATCATTTAACGTCTGCTTTCCATGCTAGCATGGGTTGGACGATTTGACTGAGGACTGGTGAAACCAGATGGCTACACCAGGCTCCAATCTGATCTGGCAGTTTCTACAGCTGGATGCCCTTCCTAATGCCAACCACTCCGTGAGTGTAGTGGGTGCTTTTACGTGCCACCGGCACGAAGGCCAGTCAGGAGGTACTGGTAACGGCCACGCTCAAAATGGTGTATTTTATGTGCCACCTGCACAGGAGCCAGTCCAGCGGCACTGGCAACGATCTCACTCGAATGTCTTTACACATGCTTATGCTTATAAAGTTATAATTAACTGATCCTCCTGTATTTTCTTTTACCCAAAGCCAGAAAATTTTCAGTACCCCCTCGTATGTTTGCATATGTACGTCTGCTTACACATAGCCCCCCCCCCCCCCCCCTGCATGTATGTTCTGCTACCTGCTTTCCCTAACTTCAATGTTTTCATCGCCAGCCACCTGCAATGACACTGCAACTGAAAGTGCCACCCAAGAAATTGTGTCGATGGCCAAAAGTAAGTCGAAAGATTCCAACAAGAAGAGAATCATCTCTCTTTTGCAGTCGACAAGTGAGGAGGAGGAGGAGGGGAATAGGTTTGCGTTGAGCCTGGATTTGCCGGAAAAGTGTCCGAAAGCCACGGACGTTCCGTTGAAGGTACGTGGTCTTTTTATCACAGATTGTAGTAATTTAACAAACAAATAAATAAACAAACAGCTCTGTGTGCCTTGGGTATGTGCTGTGGTTTGCTGTGATGTTCTTATGGTTACTGTATTGAAAGTGTTTTGTGTAGGATGTGTGCAGTACCCAGTAGTGTAATTTTCTGTATGTTATATATATTTGTAAGTCCTGGTGTTTTTGTTATGTATTTGTCTGAATATTTTTTTTATCATACCTAATGCGCCTATTGTGATAGGAATTGTTTGTTTTTAGACTCCACATTCGAGTTACCTCTATTTCCAGGTCTTTGTATTTTGAAAGTTTCTCCATTTCTTTTAGGGAAACGTTGTCATCTGCTGGTATTGATACATCAATTAAAAAGCATTTTTTTTCTTGATGATCTCTGACAACTATATCTGGCCTATTGGCCTTAATTTCCCTATCTGTGTGCATTGGCATATCCCAGAGTATGGTTGCTTTCTCGTTTTCTGTGACCTTTTCTGGCGTGTGCCTATACCATCTTTTTTCTGTTGTTATTCCGTAGTGTTGGCATAACTTCCAGTATATGTAAGTCCCAACTCTGTCATGTTTGTGAATATATTCCTTCTTAGCCAGGACTGGGCAGCCAGAGGATAATATGATTTATTGTTTCTTCTCCATCTCCACATATTCTGCAGTTACTTGTATTTCTCTTCCTTATGTGTTTTTGGCGATTTCTGGTGGGAAGGCTTTGATCTTGTGCTGCAATTAAAAATCCTTCAGTCTCGGCTTTGAGTCCTGAGCTTCTCAGCCATTGTTGGGATTTTGCTTTGTCTATTATTATTATTATTATTATTATTATTATTATTATTATTATTATCCTCATTATTATTATTATTATTATTATTTTTATTATTATTATTATTATTGTCTTGTTTCCATGAAGCCCCTGACCTGTAACTCCAGCACCTTTCAAAGCAGGGAACCAGTGACCAAGCAATTAGTTCTTTTTGCCGATTCCAGACAAATAAGTAGTGCTCAGGTATAATTATTTTCAATTCCATTTTGCCAGATTGGTAAATATTGGCATTGTCATCATCACTGTCATTGCCAACATCATCATCATCATCATCATCACCACTGCCAGCATCATCATCATCATCACCATCATTACCATCTTCATCACCACTATCATACAACACCACTGCCAACAAAATACACGCTCACACACATTCCACACACACACACACACACACACACACACACACACACACAACACCACACCCAAATACACAGACCACACTCCACACACACATGCATCCATCCCTACATTGTCCCCCACCCCAAACCTTGCTGACCCTTGCTTTTTCTTTTTTTTTGATTTCCTAGGAAATATTGTCCAACTTAAGGTCCAGGTTTAACGTGGACGTGGTTTTTACCAAACTAAGTGGTTCCGACTTTTTGGTAAGTCTGCGGACTGGAGTCGAACGGATATACATGTCAGGTAATCTATGTAGTTACCTATTGGAATGGGGGAGGAGCAAGAGGGGGTGTGTGTGTGTGTAAGAGATAGAAAGAGAGAGAAAAAAGGTAGTGTGCGTGCATGTGTGTGGGAGTGAGGAGTAGAGTGGGGCGGTGAGAGAAAAGGGCATGTGTGTATGTGTGTGAGGAGCAAAGTTTGTGTGTGTGTGTGTGTAAGCATAAGAGTTGTATGGAGAAAAGTGAAAAATGGAGATACAATGAGGTTTAAAGTATTGACTATATTCATACATATACATACATGCATGTGTATGTGTGTATACATGTATGTGTATGTGTGTATACATGCATGCATGCATACATATACATATATATATATATATATATATATATATATATATATATCGAAATCGAACCGAATCCGACGACTGGCACCCATGCCAACCTCTCCTTCATTGGACACAAAACTCTGCTTGCGAAGACCTGTTGGGGCAAGTGAAATCGTAATTGAACCATACTCGATAACTGGCACTGTGCCAGTGGAGCACTAATAGCACTGTTGAGTGTGTACATTGCCAGAGCAGCTGTCTGTCTGGCTTCCGTGCTAGTGGCACGTAAATAGTACCATTTGAGTGTAATGCTGGTGGCATGTTAGAAAATCATTCGAGCAAGGTCGTTGCCAGTGCCACTGGACTGGTTCCCGTGCAGGTGGCACGTAAAAAAACACCTTTCTGAGCGTGGCCGTTGCCAGTACCATGTGACTGGCCCTCGTGCCGGTGGCACGTAAAAGCGCCCACTACACTCTCGGAGTGGTTGGCATTAGGAAGGGCATCCAGCTGTAGAAACTCTGCCAGATCAGATTGGAGCCTGGTGCAGCCTTCTGGTTCGCCAGTCCTCAGTCAAATCGTCCAACCCATGCTAGCATGGAAAGCGGACGTTAAACAATGATGATGATGATATGTATATATATACACACACACATGCAATGGACATCTTTTTGCTTCCATCTCCCAAATCCTCTCACAAGGTAGGCCCAGGGCTATAGCAGAAGACACTTGCTCAAGGTGCCACTTTATGAGACTGAACCTGGGGCCTGTTTTCACCATCATCATCATCATCATCAATCATCAACATTCAACAACATCCGTTTCCCCTGCTGGCATGGGTTGGATGGTTTGACAGGTACTGGCAAGGTCAAGGGCCACACCAAGTCCCACAGTCTGTTTCTGTTCGGTTTCTACAGCTGGATGCCCTTCCTAATGCCAACCACTTTACGAGGTGCTTTTTACATGACACCATCATCAGTGCTTTTTATGTGGCACTAAGTACTTCATATTTACAGATGAGGTCCAAAATCCATTAATTCTTAAAAATCAAACCTTCATCTTTTTATTATTTTCTCAAGAGTCTCTCTTTTCCTTTTTTTCTAGAATTCTCCAATTTTTCCAACACCCGGAAAATTACTGAACGTCTACAACTTCTCATCGATCTCCATGATCGGCCATGCCTGATTGTGGAGAAGAACCCTGTGAAAAAGGGCCTCGCTAGCACCAAAACCCCTTTGTAAGTTTTCTCGATTTTGTTTTTCTTTTTCCCGTTCCCTTTAGTTCAGTTCTGGCATGGCCAGCCCTTTTCAAGAAGTGGGCCACATGAGACATGGTTCATTATCAAGTGGATCACACTACTAGAAAGAAATTCTGGTAATTTCTTGGTTTACTATTCAGAAAGTCTCGCAGATCGTTATTTGCCTATGATTGTCAGTAAGATAACATGGGTGTTTATGTTTGTCAGAGTGAGATGGCGTACTTGGTTTAAGGGTCATAGGGAGCTTATGAGCTCCTAATATGTTTGAGGGCAGCAAGCTGGCAAAAACGTTACCCCGCCGGGCGAAATGCTTAGCGGTATTTCGTCCGCCCCTACGTTCTGGGTTAAAATTCTGCCGAGGTCGACTTTACCTTTCATCCTTTCGGGGTCGATTTAAATAAGTACCAGTTACGCACTGGGATTGATTTAATCGACTTAACCCCCCCCCCCCTGTGGGCAATAAAAAAATAAGTATGTTTAAATGGTCTTGGCTCAGTTTGTATGTTGTTTTAATTGTTTTATTTCTTTATCTTCTACTTGGTTCAGACATTGGACTGCGACCATGCTGGGGCACTACTTAGAAGAGTTAAGTCAAGCAAATCAACCTCTGTACTCATTCTTTTTTTTAAAGTCTGGTACTTATTCTGTTGGTCTCTTTTGACAAACCAACCCCAGTTGTCAAGTGGTGGTGGGGGGACAAATACACACACATGTATACATGATGGGTTTCTTTCAGTTTCTGTCTATCAAATCTACTGACAAGGCTTTGGTTGGTCTGCGGCTATAGTTGAAGACACTTGCTCAAGGTACCGTGTAGTGAAACTGAACCCACGATCATGTGGTTTGGAATCAAGCTTCTTAACCACCACATAGCCATGCCTGCACTTGTTTGTGACGATTATTTATTTCTTTATGTGTGTGTGTGAGAGGCCTGCAATGTCATTCTAAATTTAAACAAACACATCATTGAAGTCTCAAAGCATGAAGATAGTGCATGATTAATTCATAACGATGTTGATAAATAAGCATTTCATTTGACAGAATACTCTGAATGCTAAAAGGGTTAAGCAAAATCACCATGCAAGTCCTCAGTCATCCTTTTATGGATGATTAGATGGTCCTTGTTGCTGTAGTTGTTGGTGAAGGGTGTTATTGTGGTGGTGATGTTGATGTAATTTTGCTCTGTTCCGATTTTTATCTCCTGTTTTTTTTTTCCAGCTATCAAACGAAATACCTGGAGAAGCTTCTCTCTCGGCTCAGCCTCAGTCCAATTAAGCTGCTTTTTTCTGACAGCAAAGGTAAAAATAATCTTCCCTGACTTTAAAATTCTGAGTTTTTACAGACCCACAGATCAATGTTTTGGCTTACTTACACAAACATGCTCTCCCCCACACGGTTTTGTTTCCTCATAACTTTCAGAAAAATGGATACTTTTTCAATGAAATTTTCTTCAAATACCTTTCAGATGATGTAGATTATGATTATTTTGGAATTTAATGTGAAAAGATTTTTTGGAGTTGTGGGGGAGAAGAGTTTCGGATAATTCATACAAATTGACTCTGTTTCTTCATAACTTTTGACTTTTTCTCATAACTTTCAGAAAAATTGGTATTTTTTAATGAAATTTTTCTACAAATACTTTTCAGATGGTGTAGATTAGGCTTATGTTAAAATTTAAATTGGGAAAAAAAAAATTTGTGGACACATTTACATACATACTGACACATCACACTTTCTCAAAGTTTCATTTTGTATCTATATAAATGATGTGTCTGTACATATCTGTATACAACCAACTATTTTCTTTCTTTTTTTTTTTTTCAGTTACACTTTAAATTCTAATATAATCGTAAATGACACAATCAGAAAAGTATTTGTTGAAAATTTCATTAAAAAAATGTCCATTTTTCTGAAAGCTATGAGGCAACAAATTTGACTTGTATAAATCATCTGAAACTCCTCTTTTCTCTCTTTTGAAAAATGTTTCACTATGAATTCTGGCATAATTAGAATCTGCACAATCTGAAGGGTATTTGTAGAAAATTTCATTAAAAAAATATCCATTTTTCTGAAAGCTATGAGGCATAAATTTGACCTATGTAAATCATGTGAGACTCCTCTCTCCTCCCTTTTGAAAAATTTTTCTCTATGAATCCTGATATGATCAGAATCTACATGATCTGAAAGGATTTGAAGAAAATTTCATTAAAGAAAATATCCATTTTCCTGGAAGTTATGAGGCAACAAAGTTGACCTATTTGCATTATCCAAAATTCCTCTCTTCTCCTTTTTGAAATTTATGGCATTTATCTCTATATATTCCAATATAATCGGAATCCACACCATCTGTAATGGTAGTATTTATACACTTCCATTGTTTCAATTTTTAAAATAATCAAGAATTTAGTAAAATAACTTTGTCAGCATTTACCCTTTTGTTACCATATTTCCGTTGTAATTTATTGCTTTTCATTCAATAAATTTGAAAATAATGAAGAATTTTGTTAAAAAAAAAAACCTTGTCAGTATTAACCTTTTTGTTACCATATTTCTGTTTGAAATACACTTTGTTTCAATTAATTTTGAAATTATTGAAGAATTTAGTAAAATAATTGTCAGTATTAACCTTTTTGTTACCATATTTCTGTTTGAAATACACTTTGTTTCAATTAATTTTGAAATTATTGAAGAATTTAGTAAAATAACTGTCAATATTAACCCTTTTGGTATCATATTTCTATTGAAGTACATTGCCTTCATCATTATCATTGTACATCTGTTTTCCATGCTGGCATGGGTTGGACAGTTTGACTGAAAACTGGGGAGCTGTGCCAGTCTGGTTTGGCCTGGTTTCTATGGCTGGATGCCCTTCCTAATGCCAACCAATCCAAGAGTGTAATGGGTGCTTATTATATGCCACTGGCATGGGTACCTGGCCCTGACTACAATCTTACTTGGCTTGATAGATCTTCTTAAGTACAGTTTATTGCCAAAGATCTCGTTACTTGTTACTGCCTCCTTCAATTAATTTGGAAAATAATGACAACTTTAGTAAAATAACTTGGTCAATATTAAGCTGTTGCATGCTGGGTGAAATGCTTAGCGGTATTTCATCTGTCTTTACGTTCTGAGTTCAAATTCCACCGAGGTTGACTTTGCTTTTCGCTCTTTCGGGGTTGATAAATTAAGTACCAGTTGCATACTGGGTTGATCTAATTGACTGATTCCCCTCCCCCAAAATTTCGGGCTTTGTGTCTAGAGTAGAAAAGAATATTAAGCTGGTGTTTGGAACCTAAATTAATATGAAATTTCGATGGGAACTTTTAATTTAGATTCGTTTAAAATATGAAGTTTGTATCATAGAATTAGGGGCCGCTTTCTGTAGGTTGGAATCAAAAGGGTTCAATTGTTTTTGTTTTTTTTGTTTTTAGTTTGTTTTTAAGAATTTTTTTTATTTGTCTTGTTGATATTTTCGTTTCCAGATGAAACCTGCAGCCTCTTAGCTAAACTGTGTTCTCAAGAGGAGAAAAGAGGATTTGCCATTACCTGTCCCACCTTGACGTTCACCGAGGAACAGGTCAGTCAAACAACAATAAACACACACAAAAAAAAGTACACATTATTGGTTTCAATTATTTGATTGTGGCCATGCTGGGGCACCATCTTTAAAGGTTTTTTTTTTTTTCTTCGTCAATCCTTTTGATTGCAGTATTTATTCTTGTTTGATACTTAGCAATCTCTTTTTGTTGGATTGCTAAGTGACAAGACTTAAAGAGACACAGTGTAGATAACACCTGTTTTTATATTCGTGTAAAGCACACACACACACACACACACACACACACACACACACATGTACATATTTGTAGATATACAATCATATTTATATATATCTGTATGTGTATATATGTGTGTGTGCATGCGCACGTGTAAACTTTGTGTTAGTCAAGATACGTTTGTAATATATTTCAACTTTTAAAAGCAAATTCACTGCAGTTACCATGGAGATAAAAAAATTCTCTCTTATGATAAATGGTGTAAAAATGCTGTATCTGCCCAGTGTTGTCCTCTATTGGGGGCAACACTGGGCAGATGTTGCTTTTTGTCTCCACAGCAATTGCAGTGAATTTGAAATGTGTCACAAACATATTTTAACTATCCTAAAGTTTGCTTATGCCTAAACACTGCTTAGCATTGATACTGCTGAATTTCTTGTGACTGGGGGGTCCAGTGGCACAACTCAGTCAATTTTTATTTAAAGCAGTGGTCCCCATACTTTTTCAGGCTGCCGCCCCCTTGACACCCAGGCCATATTCCTAGCGTCCCCACCCCAGTTAACCATCACAAACATAAACCTCTTTCTGATGTAGATTCAAAGCAATTCTATTTCACAAATAGAATTTAACCTAATGACCCCATTATTTTGTTTTTACATGAATCACTACCCCATTATCGCCCTATTTTTTTTTACATGAATCAACTTAATCCCCTTGTTTGTACCCTTTATGTTTAGCCTCTTGTGGGCAATAAAGAAATAAGAAACCTGTATAAAATGTATTTATTTCTTTTACATTTCTAGAGAGTAAAGTTCCTTCTGTCTTTCCCGCAACTCAACTATGCTCTCGCTTTGAATCTTTCTAAAAACTATACATCCATAAAACAACTGTTAACAAGGTAAACCATTAAAAAATTTCTTTTTTTCTAAATCTTTTTTTTGTAACGTTTTTTACATGGCTATTGTGAGTTGGTACATCTTTGAGGTACCTTTTTATCATCTATAAAGTGTGACTAATATGAAAAATAGACAGAAAACGGTAATGATGAGAATAGTCTCATACATAGGCATACATGTGTGTGTATATATATGTTATATACAGGTAATGGCCAAAAGTCATCAGACAGTAAACCAAAACCATTTGATTCCAAGATTTATTTATGTTTAACAACTAAATGAATTTAATAAAAGCATCTAAATATGAAACATCATGAAAATTAGAAAATTACTATTTTTAAATCTCACAATGAGAGATATTCAGCAACAGTATTTTGTAGTAAAGATTGGTTGCCAACATAATATGGCAGTCCTGGTTTAGGACTAATGTTGCTGTAATTTAGCCCCAGGAGACATCGTCTCCAGCTGGCTATACGACATAATCTGTGTCCTTGTATTTTTTTTTGAACAAGGGAATCTAGCACCCCCACTCAACTCAAAAGAATATCTGTGTATTGCAACATTAGTCCTAAACCAGGACTGCCGTTAGGTTGGCAAACAGTCTTTACTACATCATGAAAATTGTTCAAACTGAAGTCCTTGAGCGACACATTTTTCCATTCGAATCAATACGGAATTTCAAATAGTGTTTATAGAATTTTGATTTACTGTCAGGTGCCTTTTGGCCAACCCTGTATATACATATATGTGTGTATGTATCTGTGCATGTATGTATATATGTAAATGTTTATATGGTTATATGTATGTATGTGTGTGTGTGTATATATATATCATCATCATCATCATCATCATCGTTTAACGTCCGCTTTCCATGCTAGCACGGGTTGGACATATATGTATAAGATCTGTTGAGGCAACCGAAATCAAAATTGCTGACGCGGCCAATGACAGTACCGCCTGATTGGCACTTGTGCCAGTGGTATGATAAAAGCACCATCCGAGCGTGATTGTTGCCGGGGCTGCTGACTGGCTCCCGTGCTGGTGGCACGTAAAAAATACCTTTGAGCATGGCTGTTGCCAGTACCCCCTGACTGACCCTTGTGCCGGTGGCACCTAGAAGCACCCACTATACTCTTGGAGTGGTTGGCGTTAGGAAGGGCATCCTGCTGTAGAAACTTTGCCAGATCAGATTGGAGCCCATTGCAGCCTTCTGGCTCGCCAGTCATCAGTCAAACCATCCAACCCATGCCAGCATGGAAAGAGGACGTTAAACAACGACGATGATAATGATGATGTGTGTTGGTTCTGCAATTTCTCGTAGAATAACCTTCTCAGATGATTCGTTTATAATGATCAAATGTTTGTTTTGTATATTAGCTTCTTCTCTTCTTCAAATTGACGTTACCTGTACACAATGTTGAAATGATCCCCCTGACTTCCTGGCCTTATACCAAAATTATTGTTATTATTATTATTATTATTATGATTATACAAGGTAGCCAGCTGGCAGAATCATTAGCATGCTGGATGAAATGCTTAGCAGTATTTCCCTCGTCACTGTGTTCTGAGTTCAAATTCTGCAGAGGTCAACTTTACCTTTCATCCTTTTGGGGTCAATAAAATAAGTACCAGTTGAGTACTTGGGCTGATGTAATCAATTTACGCCCTTTCCCGAAATTTCAGGCCTTGTGCCTATAGTAGAAAGGATTATTCTCATTATTATTATTAGTATTAAGGCAGTAATTTAATTTACGGGGTCGATAAATTAAGTACCACTGAAACACTGGGGTTTGATATAATCGACTGGCCCCCTCCCTGCAGATTTCAGGCCTTGTGCCTTTAGTAGGAAGGATTATTATTATTAAGGCGGCAAGCTAGCAAAATTGTTATCACACCGGATGAAATGCTTAGCGTTACTTCACCCATCGCTATGTTCTGTGTTCAAATTCTGCTGAGGTCGACTTAACCTGTCATCCTTTCAGGATCGATAAAATAAATACCAGTTGAGTACTGGGGTCGATGT
>NC_142951.1:7215335-7303193 GCF_046866305.1 Octopus bimaculoides
TACGTACGAACGAACTAACGAAAGAACTAACGAAGGTACGTACATACGTACGTACGTGCGAACGAACGAACGGACGTGCGTACGTACGTACGTACCTGCGTACCAACGTGTGTACGTACGTACATGCGTACGTACGAACTAACGAATGAATGTACGTACGTAGATAAGTACGTACGAACGAACGTACGAACGAACGAACGATCGTACATAAGTACCTACCTAAGTACGTACGCACGAATTAACGAACGAAAGTACGTATGTACGTACGTACGTTCGTTTGTTCATTCGTTGGTTCATTGTTTCGTTAGTTCGTTCGTTCGTTCGTATGTACGTTCGTTTATTCATTCGTGCGTACGTACTTACGTACGGTTGTTCGTTCGTTCATACGTACTTATCTACGTACGTACGTTCGTTCGTTATTTCGTACGTACGCATGTACGTACGTACACACGTTGGTACGCAGGTACGTATGTACGTACGCATGTCGTACGTACGTACGTTCGTTTGGTCGTTTGTACGTACGTACGTATGTATGTAAGTAGCTTCGTTAGTTCTTTCGTTCTTTCGTTAATTTGTTCGTTCGTACGTCCGTTCGTTCGATCGTTCGTTTGAACGTCCGTACGTACGATTGTTCGTGCGTACGTACGTACGTTCGTTCGTTCATTCATTCGTACATACGTACGTACGTTCGTTAGTTCGTCCATTCGTTCGTACGTACGATTGTTCATTCGTTTGTTCATTCTTTCGTTCGTTCGTTCGTAGGTAGGTACGTATGTACGTTCGTTTGTTCATTCGTTCGTACGTACTTATCTACGTACGTACGTTCGTTTGTTATTTCGTACGTACGCATGTACGTAGGTACACACGTTGGTACGCAGGTACGTATTACATACGCATGTCGTACGTACGTTCGTTTGGTTGTACGTATGTATGTACGTAGCTTCGTTAGTTCTTTCGTTCTTTCGTTAATTTGTTCGTTCGTACGTCCGTTCGTTCGTTCGATCGTTCGTTTGCACGTCCGTACGTACATACGTACGTACGATTGTTCGTGCGTACGTACGTACGTACGTTCGTTCGTACATTCGTACATACGTACGTACTACGTTCGTTCGTTCGTCCATTCGTTCGTATGTATGTTTGTGCCTTAATTCTTTCGTTCGTTCGTTCGTTCTTTTGTTCGTCTGTTCGTTCGAACGTAAGTTCGCTCGTTCGTTCGTACGTATTTACGTTCGTTTTTTCTTTATTTCGTTCTTTAGTTCGTATGTTCTTTGTTTCGTTCGTACACACGTACGTTCGTTCGTTCGTTCGTTCTTACGTATATACGTACTTTCGTTCGTTCAATCTTTCGTGCGTTCGTTCGTACGTACGTACGCACTTTCGTTCGTTCATTCGTTTGTTCATTCTTTCGGTAGTTCGTTCGTTCGTTCGTAGGTACGTACGTATATACGTTCGTTTGTTCATTCATGCGTACGTACTTACGTACATACTTATCTACGTACGTACGTTCGTTCGTTATTTCGTACGTACGCATGTACGTACGTACACACGTTGGTACGCAGGTACGTACGTATGTACGCACGTCATCCGTACGTAAGCACGTCGTACGTACGTACGTTCGTTCGTCCGGTCGTTTGAACGTACGTACGTATGTACGTACCTGCGTTAGTTCTTTCGTTCTTTCGTTAGTTCGTTCGTTCGTTCTTTCGTTAGATCGTTCGTTCGATCGTTCGTTTTACGTCCGTACGTACATACGTACGTACGATTGTTCGTGCGTGCGTAAGTACGTTCGTTCTTTCGTTCGTTCCTTCGATCGTTCGGTCGTTCGATCGTTCGTTCATTCGTACATATGTACGTACGTACATACGTTCGTTCGTTCGTCCGTTCGTTCGTCCGTTCGTTCGGACGTACGATTGTTCCTTAATACTTTCGTTCGTTCTTTCGTTCGTCTGTTCGTTCGAACGTAAGTTCGTTCGTTCGTACGTATTTACGTACGTATGTACGTTCGTTTTTACTTTATTTCATTCTTTAGATCGTTTGTTCTTTCTTTAGTTCGTACGTACGCACGTACGTTCGTTCGTTCGTATTTACGTACGTTCGAAGTAACAAAAGAACGAGCAAAAGTACGTAAGTACGTACGAACGAACGAACGAACGAACGATCGATCGGACGCACGAACGAAAGAATATATATATATATATATATATACATATATATCAATAAATAAATATATATTATAAATAAATAAACAAATATATATATATAAATAAATAAAAACGAAAGAATAAATAAATATATATATATATAAATAAATAAATATATATATATAAATACATATATATATATAAATACATGCATATATAGAAATACATACATATATATATATATATATATATATATAAATGAATATCTATCTATCTATCTATATATATATATATATATATATATATATATATATATATATATATATATATATATATATATATATATATATATATATATATATAAATAAATAAATATATATCTATATATATATATATATATATATATATATATATATATATATATATAAATATATATATTTATTTATATATATACGTTCGTTCGATCGTTCTTACGTACGTACGTTCGTTCGTTCGTTCGTACATACGTAATTACGTACGTACGTTCTTTCGTTCGTTCGTACATACGTTCGCTCGTTCCGTCATTTCTTTTCTTCGTTCGTTCGTTCGTACGTACTATCGTTCATTCGTACATACGTACGTACGTTCATTCGCTCGTTCGTTCTTTCGTACGTACGGACGTATGAATATGTTTCCGTTCGTTCGTTGTTCGTTCCGTCGTTCGTTCGTTCGTACGAACGTACGAAGTGCGTACCTGCGTACGTAGATAAGTCCGTACGAACAAACGAACGATAGTACGTAAGTAGGTACCTAAGTACGTACGCACGAATGAACGTAGGTACGAACGAATGAACGAAAGAATTAAAGAACGAAAGAAGGAACGAACGATAGAACAAACGATTTAATGAACAAATGTAGGTACATACGGACGAACGAACGAACAGCCGTACGTACGAAGGATGGAACGAACGAACGTATGTAAGTACGTACGTAGGAACGAACGAACGATTGAACGAACGCACAAAAGAACAAACGAAATAATGTAACGTACGAACGAAGGAACAAAAGAACGAATGAACGAACGAAAGTACGTACACACGTACGTACGAACGAACGAAAGATTGAACGAACGAAATGACGTATGTACGTACGAGCGAACTTACGTTCGAACGAACAGACGAACGAACGATCGAACGAAAGAATTAGGGAACAAACGTACGTACGAACGGACGTACGAACGAACGTACGTGTGTACGAAAGAACGAACGAACGAACGACCGAACGATCGATGGAATGAACGAAAGAACGAACGTACGTACGCACGAAGAATGGGACGTATGTATGTACGTACGGACGTACAAACGAACGAACGAACGTACGTACGAACGAAATAACGAAAGAACTAACGAAGGTACGTACATACGTACGTGCGAACGAAGGAACGGACGTGCGTACGTACGTACGTACCTGCGTACCAACGTATGTACGTACGTACATGCGTACGTACGAACGAACGAACGATCGTACATAAGTACCTACCTAAGTACGTACGCACGAATTAACGAACGAAAGTACGTATGTACGTACGTACGTTCGTCTGTTCATTCGTTGGTTCATTCTTTCGTTAGTTCGTTCGTTCGTTCGTATGTACGTTCGTTTATTCATTCGTGCGTACGTACTTACGTACGGTTGTTCGTTCGTTCATACGTACTTATCTACGTACGTACGTTCGTTCGTTATTTCGTACGTACGCATGTACGTACGTACACACGTTGGTACGCAGGTACGTATGTACGTACGCATGTCGTACGTACGTACGTTCGTTTGGTCGTTTGTACGTACGTACGTATGTATGTAAGTAGCTTCGTTAGTTCTTTGGTTCTTTCGTTAATTTGTTCGTTCGTGCGTCCGTTCGTTCGATCGTTGGTTTGTACGTCCGTACGTACGATTGTTCGTGCGTACGTACGTTCGTTAGTTCGTCCATTCGTTCGTACGTACGTATGTACGTTCGTTTGTTCATTCGTTCGTACGTACTTATCTACGTACGTACGTTCGTTCACTATTTCGTACGTACGCATGTACGTGGGTAACACACTGGGGTACGCAGGTACGTACGTATGTACGCACGTCGCACGTACGTACGTAAGCACGTTGTACGTACGTTCATTCGTTAGTTCGGTCGTTCGTACGTACGTATGTACGTACCTTCGTTAGTTCTTTCGTTCTTTCGTTAGTTCGTTCTTTCGTTCGATCGTTCGTTCGTTCGTACGTACGTACGTAATTACCTTTGTTCGTTCGTACTTACGTACGTTCGAAGGAACAAAAGAAGGATCGAAAGTACGTAAGTACGTCCGAACGAACGAACGATCGTACGTAACTACCTACCTAAGTACGTACGCACGAATTAACGAACGAAAGAACGTATGTACGTACGTACGTTCGTTTGTTCATTCGTTGGATCATTCTTTCGTTAGTTCGTTCGTTCGTTCGTAGGTACGAATGTATGTACGTTCGTTTGTTCATTCGTGCGTACGTACTTAGGTACGTACTTACGTACGATTGTTCGTTCGTTCATACGTACTTATCTACGTACGTACGTTCGTTCGTTATTTCGTACATACGCATGTACGTACGCACACACGTTGGTACGCAGGTACGTATGTACATACGCATGTCGTACGTACGTTCGTTTGGTTGTTCGTACGTACGTACGTATGTATGTACGTAGCTTCGTTAGTTCTTTCGTTAATTTGTTCGTTCGTACGTCCGTTCGTTCGTTCGATCGTTCGTTTGCACGTCCGTACGTACATACGTACGTACGATTGTTCGTGCGTACGTACGTACGTACGTTCGTTCGTACATTCGTACATACGTACGTACTACGTTCGTTAGTTCGTCCATTCGTTCGTACGTATGTTTGTGCCTTAATTCTTTCGTTCGTTCGTTCTTTTGTTCGTCTGTTCGTTCGAACGTAAGTTCGCTCGTTCGTTCGTACGTATTTACGTTCGTTTTTTCTTTATTTCGTTCTTTAGTTCGTATGTTCTTTGTTTCGTTCGTACGCACGTACGTTCGTTCGTTCGTTCGTTCTTACGTACATACGTACTTTCGTTCGTTCAAACTTTCGTGCGTTCGTTCGTACGTACGTACGCACTTTCGTTCGTTCATTCGTTTATTCATTCTTTCGGTAGTTCGTTCGTTCGTTCGTAGGTACGTACGTATATACGTTCGTTTGTTCATTCATGCGTACGTATTTACGTACGTACTTATCTACGTACGTACGTTCGTTCGTTATTTCGTACGTACGCATGTATTGTACGTACACACGTTGGTACGCAGGTACGTACGTATGTACGCACGTCATACGTACGTACGTAAGCACGTCGTACGTACGTACGTTCGTTCGTTCGGTCGTTTGTACGTACGTACGTATGTACGTACCTTCGTAAGTTCTTTCGTTCTTTCGTTAGTTCGTTCGTTCGTTCTTTCGTTAGATCGTTCGTTCGATCGTTCGTTTTACGTCCGTACGTACATACGTACGTACGATTGTTCGTGCGTGCGTAAGTACGTTCGTTCTTTCGTTCGTTCCTTCGATCGTTCGGTCGTTCCATCGTTCGTTCATTCGTACATACGTACGTACGTACGTACGTTCGTTCGTTCGTCCGTTCGTTCGGACGTCCGATTGTTCCTTAATTCTTTCGTTCGATTGTTCGTTCGTTCTTTCGTTCGTCTGTTCGTTCGAACGTAAGTTCGTTCGTTCGTACGTATTTACGTACGTATGTACGTTCGTTTTTTTCTTTATTTCATTCTTTAGATCGTTTGTTCTTTCTTTAGTTCGTACGTACGCACGTACGTTCGTTCGTTCGTTCGTACGTACATACGTATTTCGTTCGTTCAATGTTTCGTTCGTTCGTACGTACGTACATAATTACGTTCGTTCGTCCGTATTTACGTACGTTCGAAGGAACAAAAGAACGAGCGAAAGTACGTAAGTACGTACGAACGAACGAACGAACGATAGATTGGACGCACGAACGAAAATATATATATCAATAAATAAATACATATTATAAATAAATAAACAAATATATATATATAAATAAATAAAAACGAAAGAATAAATAAATATATATATATATATAAATAAATAAATATATATATAAATAAATAAGCAAATATATATATAAATAAATAAATATATATATATAAATACATATATATATATAAATACATACATATATATAAATACATACATATATATATATATATATATATATATATATATAAATGAATATCTATCTATCTATCTATCTATATATATATATATATATATATAAATAAATAAATATATATCTATCTATCTATCTATATATATATATATATATATATATATATATATATATATATATATATATATATATATATATATATATATATATATATATATAATAAATATATATCTATATATATATATATTTATTTATATATATACGTTCGTTCGATCGTTCTTACGTACGTACGTTCGTTCGTTCGTTCGTTCGTTCATTCATTCTTACGTAAGTACGTAATTTCGTTCGTTCATTCGTTCTTACGTACGCCCATTTGTTCGTACGTAGGTACGTTCGTTTGTTCATTCGTTGGTTCATTCTATATGCACCACCAAAGCTCCAAAGATATGTGATAAATTAAAAAACGAAAAAAAAAAGATATATATTTTGTTATTTTTTGAAATAAATTATTTTATATTGTTGTCTTTCACTCTGTCGTTTATATATGAGCTTATATATACATGTGTGTTCATTCGTACGGACGTACGTTCGTTCTTTCGTTAGTACGTAGGTACGAACGTACGTACGTTCCTGCGTTCGTTCGTACATACGTAATTACGTACGTACGTTCTTTCGTTCGCTCGTACATACGTTCGCTCGTTCCTTCATTTCTTTTCTTCGTTCGTTCGTTCGTACGTACTATCGTTCATTCGTACATACGTACGTACGTTCATTAGCTCGTTCGTTCTTTCGTACGTACGGACGTATGAATATGTTTCTGTTCGTTCGTTGTTCGTTCGGTCGTTCGTTCGTTCGTACGAACGTACGACGTGCGTACCTGCGTACGTAGATAAGTCCGTACGAACGAACGAACGATCGTACGTAAGTAGGTGCCTAAGTACGTACGCACGAATGAACGTAGGTACGAACGAATGAACGAAAGAATTAAAGAACGAAAGAAGGAACGAACGATAGAACAAACGATTTAATGAACAAATGTAGGTACATACGGACGAACGAACGAACAGCCGTACGTACGAAGGATGGAACGAACGAACGTATGTAAGTACGTACGTAGGAACGAACGAACGATTGCACGAACGCACAAACGAACAAACGAAATAATGTAACGTACGAACGAAGGAACAAAAGAACGAATGAACGAACGAAAGTACGTACATACGTACGTACGAACGAACGAAAGATTGAACGAACGAAATGACGTATGTACGTACGAACGAACTTACGTTCGAACCAACAGACGAACGAACGATCGAACGAAAGAATTACGGAACAAACGTACGTACGAACGGACGTACGAACGAACGTACGTGTGTACGAAAGAACGAACGAACGAACGACCGAACGATCGATGGAATGAACAAAAGAACGAACGTACGTACGCACGAAGAATGGGACGTACGTATGTACGTACGGACGTACAAACGAACGAACGTACGTACGAACGAACTAACGAAAGAACTAACGAATGTACGTACATAGGTACGTGCGAACGAAGGAACGGACGTGCGTACGTACGTACCTGCGTACCAACGTATGTACGTACGTACATGCGTACGTACGAACTAACAAACGAATGTACGTACGTAGATAAGTACGTACGAACGAACGAACGATCGTACATAAGTACCTACCTAAGTACGTACGCACGAATTAACGAACGAAAGTACGTATGTACGTACGTACGTTCGTTTGTTCATTCGTTGGTTCATTCTTTCGTTAGTTCGTTCGTTCGTTCGTAGGTACGTATGTACGTTCGTTTATTCATTCGTGCGTACGTACTTACGTACGGTTGTTCGTTCGTTCATACGTACTTATCTACGTACGTACGTTCGTTCGTTATTTCGTACGTACGCATGTACGTACGTACACACGTTGGTACGCATGTACGTATGTACGTACGCATGTCGTACGTACGTACGTTCGTTTGGTCGTTTGTACGTACGTACGTATGTATGTAAGTAGCTTCGTTAGTTCTTTCGTTCTTTCGTTAATTTGTTCGTTCGTACGTCCGTTCGTTCGATCGTTCGTTTGTACGTCCGTACGTACGATTGTTTGTGCGTACGTACGTTCGTTAGTTCGTTCATTCATTCGTACATACGTACGTACGTTCGTTAGTTCGTCCATTCGTTCGTAGGTATGTTTGTGCCTTAATTCTTTCGTTCGTTCGTTCGTAAGTACGTACGCACTTTCGTTCGTTCATTCGTTCGTACGTACGTACATTCGTTCGTTATTTCCTACGTACGCATGTACGTAGGTACACACGTTGGTACGCAGGTAAGTACATATGTACGCACGTCGCACGTACGTACGTAAGCACGTCGTACGTAGTACATTCGTTCGTTCAGTCGTTCGTACGTACGTACGTATGTACGTACCTTCGTTAGTTCTTTCGTTCTTTCGTTAGTTCGATCGATCGTTCGTTCGTTCGTACGTACGTACGTAATTACGTTTGTTTGTTCGTACTTACGTACGTTCGAAGGAACAAAAGAAGGAACGAAAGTACGTAAGTACGTCCGAACGATCGTACGTAAGTACCTACCTAAGTACGTACGCACGAATTAACGAACGAAAGTAGGTATGTACGTACGTACGTTCGTTTGTTCATTCGTTGGTTCATTCTTTCGATAGTTCGTTCGTAGGTACGTACGTATGTACGTTCGTTTGTTCATTCGTGCGTACGTACTTAGGTACGTACTTCCGTACGATTGTTCGTTCGTTCATACGTTCGTTCGTTATTTTGTACATACGCATGTACGTACGTACACACGTTGGTACGCAGGTACGTATGTACATACGCATGTCGTTCGTTTGGTTGTTCGTACGTACGTACGTATGTATGTACGTACGTATGTATGTACGTAGCTTCGTTAGTTCTTTCGTTCTTTCGTTCTTTCGTTAATTTGTTCGTTCGTGCGTCCGTTCGTTCGTTCGATCGTTCGTTTGAACGTCCGTACGTACATACGTACGTACGATTGTTCGTGCGTACGTACGTACGTACGTTCGTTCGTACATTCGTACATAAGTACGTACTACGTTCGTTAGTTCGTCCATTCGTTCGTACGTATGTTTGTGCCTTAATTCTTTCGTTCGTTCGTTCTTTTGTTCGTCTGTTCGTTCGAACGTAAGTTCGCTCGTTCGTTCATACGTATTTACGTTCGGTCGTACGTATTTATGTTCGTTGTTTCTTTATTTCGTTCTTTAGTTCGTATGTTCTTTGTTTCGTTCGTTCGTACGCACGTACGTTCGTTCGTTCGTTCGTTCTTACGTACATACGTACTTTCGTTCGTTCAATCTTTCGTGCGTTCGTTCCTACGTACGTACGCACTTTCGTTCGTTCATTCGTTCGTACGTACGATTGTTCATTCGTTTGTTCATTCTTTCGTTCGTTCGTTCGTTCGTTCGTAGGTACGTACGTATGAACGTTCGTTTGTTCATTTGTTCGTACGTACTTTTCTACGTACGTACGTTCGTTCGTTATTTCGTACGTACGCATGTACGTAGGTACACACGTAGGTACGCAGGTACGTACGTATGTACGCACGTCGCACGTACGTACGTAAGCACGTCGTACGTACGTACATTCGTTAGTTCGGTCGTTCGTACGTACGTATGTACGTACCTTCGTTAGTTCTTGCGTTCTTTCTTTAGTTCGTTCTTTCGTTCGATCGTTCGTCCATTCGTATGTACGTACGTAATTACGTTTGTTCGTTCGTACTTACGTACGTTCGAAGGAACAAAAGAAGGAACGAAAGTACGTAAGTACGTCCGAACGAACGAACGATCGTACGTAAGTACCTACCTAAGTACGTACGCACGAATTAACGAACGAAAGTACGTATGTACGTACGTACGTTCGTTTGTTCATTCGTGCGTACGTACTTAGGTACGTACTTACGTACGATTGTTCGTTCGTTCATACGTACTTGTCTACGTACGTACGTTCGTTCGTTATTTCGTACATACACATGTACGTACGTACACACGTTGGTACGCAGGTACGTATGTACATACGCATGTCGTACGTACGTTCGTTTGGTTGTTCGTACGTACGTACGTATGTATGTACGTAGCTTCGTTATTTCTTTCGTTCTTTCGTTAATTTGTTCGTTCGTACATCCGTTCGTTCGTTCGATCGCTCGTTTGAACGTCCGTACGTACATACGTACGTACGATTGTTCGAGCGTACGTACGTACGTACGTACGTTCGTTCGTACACTCGTACTTACGTACGTACTACGTTCGTTAGTTCGTCCATTCGTTCGTACGTATGTTTGTGCCTTAATTCTTTCGTTCGTTCGTTCTTTTGTTTGTCTGTTCGTTCGAACGTAAGTTCGCTCGTTCGTTCGTACGTATTTACGTTCGTTTTTTCTTTATTTCGTTCTTTAGTTCGTATGTTCTTTGTTTCGTTCGTACGCACGTACGTTCGTTCGTTCGTTCGTTCTTACGTACATACGTACTTTCGTTCGTTCAAACTTTCGTGCGTTCGTTCGTACGTACGTACGCACTTTCGTTCGTTCATTCGTTTATTCAATCTTTCGGTAGTTCGTTCGTTCGTTCGTAGGTACGTACGTATATACGTTCGTTTGTTCATTCATGCGTACGTATTTACGTACGTACTTATCTACGTACGTACGTTCGTTCGTTATTTCGTACGTACGCATGTATGTACGTACACACGTTGGTACGCAGGTACGTACGTATGTACGCACGTCATACGTACGTACGTAAGCACGTCGTACGTACGTACGTTCGTTCGTTCGGTCGTTTGTACGTACGTACGTATGTACGTACCTTCGTAAGTTCTTTCGTTCTTTCGTTAGTTCGTTCGTTCGTTCTTTCGTTAGATCGTTCGTTCGATCGTTCGTTTTACGTCCGTACGTACATACGTACGTACGATTGTTCGTGCGTGCGTAAGTACGTTCGTTCTTTCGTTCGTTCCTTCGATCGTTCGGTCGTTCCATCGTTCGTTCATTCGTACATACGTACGTACGTACGTACGTTCGTTCGTTCGTCCGTTCGTTCGGACGTCCGATTGTTCCTTAATTCTTTCGTTCGATTGTTCGTTCGTTCTTTCGTTCGTATGTTCGTTCGAACGTAAGTTCGTTCGTTCGTACGTATTTACGTACGTATGTACGTTCGTTTTTTTCTTTATTTCATTCTTTAGATCGTTTGTTCTTTCTTTAGTTCGTACGTACGCACGTACGTTCGTTCGTTCGTTCGTACGTACATACGTATTTCGTTCGTTCAATGTTTCGTTCGTTCGTACGTACGTACATAATTACGTTCGTTCGTTCGTATTTACGTACGTTCGAAGGAACAATAGAACGAGCGAAAGTACGTATGTACGTACGAACGAACGAACGAACGATAGATTGGACGCACGAACGAAAATATATATATCAATAAATAAATACATATTATAAATAAATAAACAAATATATATATATAAATAAATAAAAACGAAAGAATAAATAAATATATATATATAAATAAATAAATAAATATATATATAAATAAATAAGCAAATATATATATAAATAAATAAATATATATAAATACATATATATATATAAATACATACATATATATAAATACATACATATATATATATATATATATATATATATATACATATATATATAAATGAATATCTATCTATATATATATATATATATATATATATAAATAAATAAATATCTATCTATCTATCTATCTATATATATATATATATATATATATATATATATATATAAATATATATCTATAAATATATATATTTATTTATATATATACGTTCGTTCGATCGTTCTTACGTACGTACGTTCGTTCGTTCGTTCGTTCGTTCATTCATTCTTACGTAAGTACGTAATTTCGTTCGTTCATTCGTTCTTACGTACGCCCATTTGTTCGTACGTAGGTACGTTCGTTTGTTCATTCGTTGGTTCATTCTATATGCACCACCAAAGCTCCAAAGATATGTGATAAATTAAAAAACGAAAAAAAAAAGATATATATTTTGTTATTTTTTGAAATAACTTATTTTATATTGTTGTCTTTCACTCTGTCGTTTATATATGAGCTTATATATACATGTGTGTTCATTCGTACGGACGTACGTTCGTTCTTTCGTTAGTACGTAGGTACGAACGTACGTACGTTCCTGCGTTCGTTCGTACATACGTAATTACGTACGTACGTTCTTTCGTTCGCTCGTACATACGTTCGCTCGTTCCTTCATTTCTTTTCTTCGTTCGTTCGTTCGTACGTACTATCGTTCATTCGTACATACGTACGTACGTTCATTAGCTCGTTCGTTCTTTCGTACGTACGGACGTATGAATATGTTTCTGTTCGTTCGTTGTTCGTTCGGTCGTTCGTTCGTTCGTACGAACGTACGACGTGCGTACCTGCGTACGTAGATAAGTCCGTACGAACGAACGAACGATCGTACGTAAGTAGGTGCCTAAGTACGTACGCACGAATGAACGTAGGTACGAACGAATGAACGAAAGAATTAAAGAACGAAAGAAGGAACGAACGATAGAACAAACGATTTAATGAACAAATGTAGGTACATACGGACGAACGAACGAACAGCCGTACGTACGAAGGATGGAACGAACGAACGTATGTAAGTACGTACGTAGGAACGAACGAACGATTGCACGAACGCACAAACGAACAAACGAAATAATGTAACGTACGAACGAAGGAACAAAAGAACGAATGAACGAACGAAAGTACGTACATACGTACGTACGAACGAACGAAAGATTGAACGAACGAAATGACGTATGTACGTACGAACGAACTTACGTTCGAACCAACAGACGAACGAACGATCGAACGAAAGAATTACGGAACAAACGTACGTACGAACGGACGTACGAACGAACGTACGTGTGTACGAAAGAACGAACGAACGAACGACCGAACGATCGATGGAATGAACAAAAGAACGAACGTACGTACGCACGAAGAATGGGACGTACGTATGTACGTACGGACGTACAAACGAACGAACGTACGTACGAACGAACTAACGAAAGAACTAACGAATGTACGTACATAGGTACGTGCGAACGAAGGAACGGACGTGCGTACGTACGTACCTGCGTACCAACGTATGTACGTACGTACATGCGTACGTACGAACTAACGAACGAATGTACGTACGTAGATAAGTACGTACGAACGAACGAACGATCGTACATAAGTACCTACCTAAGTACGTACGCACGAATTAACGAACGAAAGTACGTATGTACGTACGTACGTTCGTTTGTTCATTCGTTGGTTCATTCTTTCGTTAGTTCGTTCGTTCGTTCGTAGGTACGTATGTACGTTCGTTTATTCATTCGTGCGTACGTACTTACGTACGGTTGTTCGTTCGTTCATACGTACTTATCTACGTACGTACGTTCGTTCGTTATTTCGTACGTACGCATGTACGTACGTACACACGTTGGTACGCATGTACGTATGTACGTACGCATGTCGTACGTACGTACGTTCGTTTGGTCGTTTGTACGTACGTACGTATGTATGTAAGTAGCTTCGTTAGTTCTTTCGTTCTTTCGTTAATTTGTTCGTTCGGACGTCCGTTCGTTCGATCGTTCGTTTGTACGTCCGTACGTACGATTGTTTGTGCGTACGTACGTTCGTTAGTTCGTTCATTCATTCGTACATACGTACGTACGTTCGTTAGTTCGTCCATTCGTTCGTAGGTATGTTTGTGCCTTAATTCTTTCGTTCGTTCGTTCGTAAGTACGTACGCACTTTCGTTCGTTCATTCGTTCGTACGTACGTACGTTCGTTCGTTATTTCCTACGTACGCATGTACGTACGTACACACGTTGGTACGCAGGTAAGTACATATGTACGCACGTCGCACGTACGTACGTAAGCACGTCGTACGTAGTACATTCGTTCGTTCAGTCGTTCGTACGTACGTACGTATGTACGTACCTTCGTTAGTTCTTTCGTTCTTTCGTTAGTTCGATCGATCGTTCGTTCGTTCGTACGTACGTACGTAATTACGTTTGTTTGTTCGTACTTACGTACGTTCGAAGGAACAAAAGAAGGAACGAAAGTACGTAAGTACGTCCGAACGATCGTACGTAAGTACCTACCTAAGTACGTACGCACGAATTAACGAACGAAAGTAGGTATGTACGTACGTACGTTCGTTTGTTCATTCGTTGGTTCATTCTTTCGATAGTTCGTTCGTAGGTACGTACGTATGTACGTTCGTTTGTTCATTCGTGCGTACGTACTTAGGTACGTACTTCCGTACGATTGTTCGTTCGTTCATACGTTCGTTCGTTATTTTGTACATACGCATGTACGTACGTACACACGTTGGTACGCAGGTACGTATGTACATACGCATGTCGTTCGTTTGGTTGTTCGTACGTACGTACGTATGTATGTACGTACGTATGTATGTACGTAGCTTCGTTAGTTCTTTCGTTCTTTCGTTCTTTCGTTAATTTGTTCGTTCGTGCGTCCGTTCGTTCGTTCGATCGTTCGTTTGAACGTCCGTACGTACATACGTACGTACGATTGTTCGTGCGTACGTACGTACGTACGTTCGTTCGTACATTCGTACATAAGTACGTACTACGTTCGTTAGTTCGTCCATTCGTTCGTACGTATGTTTGTGCCTTAATTCTTTCGTTCGTTCGTTCTTTTGTTCGTCTGTTCGTTCGTTCATACGTATTTACGTTCGGTCGTACGTATTTATGTTCGTTGTTTCTTTATTTCGTTCTTTAGTTCGTATGTTCTTTGTTTCGTTCGTACGCACGTACGTTCGTTCGTTCGTTCGTTCTTACGTACATACGTACTTTCGTTCGTTCAATCTTTCGTGAGTTCGTTCCTACGTACGTACGCACTTTCGTTCGTTCATTCGTTCGTACGTACGATTGTTCATTCGTTTGTTCATTCTTTCGTTCGTTCGTTCGTTCGTTCGTAGGTACGTACGTATGAACGTTCGTTTGTTCATTTGTTCGTACGTACTTTTCTACGTACGTACGTTCGGTCGTTCGTACGTACGTATGTACGTACCTTCGTTAGTTCTTGCGTTCTTTCTTTAGTTCGTTCTTTCGTTCGATCGTTCGTCCATTCGTATGTACGTACGTAATTACGTTTGTTCGTTTGTACTTACGTACGTTCGAAGGAACAAAAGAAGGAACGAAAGTACGTAAGTACGTCCGAACGAACGAACGATCGTACGTAAGTACCTACCTAAGTACGTACGCACGAATTAACGAACGAAAGTACGTATGTACGTACGTACGTTCGTTTGTTCATTCGTGCGTACGTACTTAGGTACGTACTTACGTACGATTGTTCGTTCGTTCATACGTACTTGTCTACGTACGTACGTTCGTTCGTTATTTCGTACATACGCATGTACGTACGTACACACGTTGGTACGCAGGTACGTATGTACATACGCATGTCGTACGTACGTTCGTTTGGTTGTTCGTACGTACGTATGTATGTACGTAGCTTCGTTATTTCTTTCGTTCTTTCGTTAATTTGTTCGTTCGTACATCCGTTCGTTCGTTCGATCGTTCGTTTGAACGTCCGTACGTACATACGTACGTACGATTGTTCGAGCGTACGTACGTACGTACGTACGTTCGTTCGTACACTCGTACTTACGTACGTACTACGTTCGTTAGTTCGTCCATTCGTTCGTACGTATGTTTGTGCCTTAATTCTTTCGTTCGTTCGTTCTTTTGTTTGTCTGTTCGTTCGAACGTAAGTTCGCTCGTTCGTTCGTACGTATTTACGTTCGTTTTTTCTTTATTTCGTTCTTTAGTTCGTATGTTCTTTGTTTCGTTCGTACGCACGTACGTTCGTTCGTTCGTTCGTTCTTACGTACATACGTACTTTCGTTCGTTCAAACTTTCGTGCGTTCGTTCGTACGTACGTACGCATTTTCGTTCGTTCATTCGTTTATTCATTCTTTCGGTAGTTCGTTCGTTCGTTCGTAGGTACGTACGTATATACGTTCGTTTGTTCATTCATGCGTACGTATTTACGTACGTACTTATCTACGTACGTACGTTCGTTCGTTATTTCGTACGTACGCATGTATGTACGTACACACGTTGGTACGCAGGTACGTACGTATGTACGCACGTCATACGTACGTACGTAAGCACGTCGTACGTACGTACGTTCGTTCGTTCGGTCGTTTGTACGTACGTACGTATGTACGTACCTTCGTAAGTTCTTTCGTTCTTTCGTTAGTTCGTTCGTTCGTTCTTTCGTTAGATCGTTCGTTCGATCGTTCGTTTTACGTCCGTACGTACATACGTACGTACGATTGTTCGTGCGTGCGTAAGTACGTTCGTTCTTTCGTTCGTTCCTTCGATCGTTCGGTCGTTCCATCGTTCGTTCATTCGTACATACGTACGTACGTACGTACGTTCGTTCGTTCGTCCGTTCGTTCGGACGTCCGATTGTTCCTTAATTCTTTCGTTCGATTGTTCGTTCGTTCTTTCGTTCGAACGTAAGTTCGTTCGTTCGTACGTATTTACGTACGTATGTACGTTCGTTTTTTTCTTTATTTCATTCTTTAGATCGTTTGTTGTTTCTTTAGTTCGTACGTACGCACGTACGTTCGTTCGTTCGTTCGTAGTACATACGTATTTCGTTCGTTCAATGTTTCGTTCGTTCGTACGTACGTACATAATTACGTTCGTTCGTTCGTATTTACGTACGTTCGAAGGAACAATAGAACGAGCGAAAGTACGTAAGTACGTACGAACGAACGAACGAACGATAGATTGGACGCACGAACGAAAATATATATATCAATAAATAAATACATATTATAAATAAATAAACAAATATATATATATAAATAAATAAAAACGAAAGAATAAATAAATATATATATATAAATAAATAAATAAATATATATATAAATAAATAAGCAAATATATATATAAATAAATATATATATATAAATACATATATATATATAAATACATACATATATATAAATACATACATATATATATATATATATATATATATATATATAAATGAATATCTATCTATATATATATATATATATATATATATATATATATATATATATATAAATAAATAAATATATATCTATCTATCTCTCTCTCTCTCTCTCTCTCTCTATATATATATATATATATATATATATATATATATATATATATAAATATATATCTATAAATATATATATTTATTTATATATATACGTTCGTTCGATCGTTCTTACGTACGTACGTTCGTTCGTTCGTTCGTTCGTTCATTCATTCTTACGTCAGTACGTAATTTCGTTCGTTCATTCGTTCTTACGTACGCCCATTTGTTCGTACGTAGGTACGTTCGTTTGTTCATTCGTTGGTTCATTCTATATGCACCACCAAAGCTCCAAAGATATGTGATAAATTAAAAAACGAAAAAAAAAAGATATATATTTTGTTATTATTTGAAATAAATTATTTTATATTGTTGTCTTTCACTCTGTCGTTTATATATGAGCTTATATATACATGTGTGTTCATTCGTACGGACGTACGTTCGTTCTTTCGTTAGTACGTAGGTACGAACGTACGTACGTTCCTGCGTTCGTTCGTACATACGTAATTACGTACGTACGTTCTTTCGTTCGCTCGTACATACGTTCGCTCGTTCCTTCATTTCTTTTCTTCGTTCGTTCGTTCGTACGTACTATCGTTCATTCGTACATACGTACGTACGTTCATTAGCTCGTTCGTTCTTTCGTACGTACGGACGTATGAATATGTTTCTGTTCGTTCGTTGTTCGTTCGGTCGTTCGTTCGTTCGTACGAACGTACGACGTGCGTACCTGCGTACGTAGATAAGTCCGTACGAACGAACGAACGATCGTACGTAAGTAGGTGCCTAAGTACGTACGCACGAATGAACGTAGGTACGAACGAATGAACGAAAGAATTAAAGAACGAAAGAAGGAACGAACGATAGAACAAACGATTTAATGAACAAATGTAGGTACATACGGACGAACGAACGAACAGCCGTACGTACGAAGGATGGAACGAACGAACGTATGTAAGTACGTACGTAGGAACGAACGAACGATTGCACGAACGCACAAACGAACAAACGAAATAATGTAACGTACGAACGAAGGAACAAAAGAACGAATGAACGAACGAAAGTACGTACATACGTACGTACGAACGAACGAAAGATTGAACGAACGAAATGACGTATGTACGTACGAACGAACTTACGTTCGAACCAACAGACGAACGAACGATCGAACGAAAGAATTACGGAACAAACGTACGTACGAACGGACGTACGAACGAACGTACGTGTGTACGAAAGAACGAACGAACGAACGACCGAACGATCGATGGAATGAACAAAAGAACGAACGTACGTACGCACGAAGAATGGGACGTACGTATGTACGTACGGACGTACAAACGAACGAACGTACGTACGAACGAACTAACGAAAGAACTAACGAATGTACGTACATAGGTACGTGCGAACGAAGGAACGGACGTGCGTACGTACGTACCTGCGTACCAACGTATGTACGTACGTACATGCGTACGTACGAACTAACGAACGAATGTACGTACGTAGATAAGTACGTACGAACGAACGAACGATCGTACATAAGTACCTACCTAAGTACGTACGCACGAATTAACGAACGAAAGTACGTATGTACGTACGTACGTTCGTTTGTTCATTCGTTGGTTCATTCTTTCGTTAGTTCGTTCGTTCGTTCGTAGGTACGTATGTACGTTCGTTTATTCATTCGTGCGTACGTACTTACGTACGGTTGTTCGTTCGTTCATACGTACTTATCTACGTACGTACGTTCGTTCGTTATTTCGTACGTACGCATGTACGTACGTACACACGTTGGTACGCATGTACGTATGTACGTACGCATGTCGTACGTACGTACGTTCGTTTGGTCGTTTGTACGTACGTACGTATGTATGTAAGTAGCTTCGTTAGTTCTTTCGTTCTTTCGTTAATTTGTTCGTTCGGACGTCCGTTCGTTCGATCGTTCGTTTGTACGTCCGTACGTACGATTGTTTGTGCGTACGTACGTTCGTTAGTTCGTTCATTCATTCGTACATACGTACGTACGTTCGTTAGTTCGTCCATTCGTTCGTAGGTATGTTTGTGCCTTAATTCTTTCGTTCGTTCGTTCGTAAGTACGTACGCACTTTCGTTCGTTCATTCGTTCGTACGTACGTACGTTCGTTCGTTATTTCCTACGTACGCATGTACGTACGTACACACGTTGGTACGCAGGTAAGTACATATGTACGCACGTCGCACGTACGTACGTAAGCACGTCGTACGTAGTACATTCGTTCGTTCAGTCGTTCGTACGTACGTACGTATGTACGTACCTTCGTTAGTTCTTTCGTTCTTTCGTTAGTTCGATCGATCGTTCGTTCGTTCGTACGTACGTACGTAATTACGTTTGTTTGTTCGTACTTACGTACGTTCGAAGGAACAAAAGAAGGAACGAAAGTACGTAAGTACGTCCGAACGATCGTACGTAAGTACCTACCTAAGTACGTACGCACGAATTAACGAACGAAAGTAGGTATGTACGTACGTACGTTCGTTTGTTCATTCGTTGGTTCATTCTTTCGATAGTTCGTTCGTAGGTACGTACGTATGTACGTTCGTTTGTTCATTCGTGCGTACGTACTTAGGTACGTACTTCCGTACGATTGTTCGTTCGTTCATACGTTTGTTCGTTATTTTGTACATACGCATGTACGTACGTACACACGTTGGTACGCAGGTACGTATGTACATACGCATGTCGTTCGTTTGGTTGTTCGTACGTACGTACGTATGTATGTACGTACGTATGTATGTACGTAGCTTCGTTAGTTCTTTCGTTCTTTCGTTCTTTCGTTAATTTGTTCGTTCGTGCGTCCGTTCGTTCGTTCGATCGTTCGTTTGAACGTCCGTACGTACATACGTACGTACGATTGTTCGTGCGTACGTACGTACGTACGTTCGTTCGTACATTCGTACATAAGTACGTACTACGTTCGTTAGTTCGTCCATTCGTTCGTACGTATGTTTGTGCCTTAATTCTTTCGTTCGTTCGTTCTTTTGTTCGTCTGTTCGTTCGAACGTAAGTTCGCTCGTTCGTTCATACGTATTTACGTTCGGTCGTACGTATTTATGTTCGTTGTTTCTTTATTTCGTTCTTTAGTTCGTATGTTCTTTGTTTCGTTCGTACGCACGTACGTTCGTTCGTTCGTTCGTTCTTACGTACATACGTACTTTCGTTCGTTCAATCTTTCGTGAGTTCGTTCCTACGTACGTACGCACTTTCGTTCGTTCATTCGTTCGTACGTACGATTGTTCATTCGTTTGTTCATTCTTTCGTTCGTTCGTTCGTTCGTTCGTAGGTACGTACGTATGAACGTTCGTTTGTTCATTTGTTCGTACGTACTTTTCTACGTACGTACGTTCGGTCGTTCGTACGTACGTATGTACGTACCTTCGTTAGTTCTTGCGTTCTTTCTTTAGTTCGTTCTTTCGTTCGATCGTTCGTCCATTCGTATGTACGTACGTAATTACGTTTGTTCGTTTGTACTTACGTACGTTCGAAGGAACAAAAGAAGGAACGAAAGTACGTAAGTACGTCCGAACGAACGAACGATCGTACGTAAGTACCTACCTAAGTACGTACGCACGAATTAACGAACGAAAGTACGTATGTACGTACGTACGTTCGTTTGTTCATTCGTGCGTACGTACTTAGGTACGTACTTACGTACGATTGTTCGTTCGTTCATACGTACTTGTCTACGTACGTACGTTCGTTCGTTATTTCGTACATACGCATGTACGTACGTACACACGTTGGTACGCAGGTACGTATGTACATACGCATGTCGTACGTACGTTCGTTTGGTTGTTCGTACGTACGTATGTATGTACGTAGCTTCGTTATTTCTTTCGTTCTTTCGTTAATTTGTTCGTTCGTACATCCGTTCGTTCGTTCGATCGTTCGTTTGAACGTCCGTACGTACATACGTACGTACGATTGTTCGAGCGTACGTACGTACGTACGTACGTTCGTTCGTACACTCGTACTTACGTACGTACTACGTTCGTTAGTTCGTCCATTCGTTCGTACGTATGTTTGTGCCTTAATTCTTTCGTTCGTTCGTTCTTTTGTTTGTCTGTTCGTTCGAACGTAAGTTCGCTCGTTCGTTCGTACGTATTTACGTTCGTTTTTTCTTTATTTCGTTCTTTAGTTCGTATGTTCTTTGTTTCGTTCGTACGCACGTACGTTCGTTCGTTCGTTCGTTCTTACGTACATACGTACTTTCGTTCGTTCAAACTTTCGTGCGTTCGTTCGTACGTACGTACGCATTTTCGTTCGTTCATTCGTTTATTCATTCTTTCGGTAGTTCGTTCGTTCGTTCGTAGGTACGTACGTATATACGTTCGTTTGTTCATTCATGCGTACGTATTTACGTACGTACTTATCTACGTACGTACGTTCGTTCGTTATTTCGTACGTACGCATGTATGTACGTACACACGTTGGTACGCAGGTACGTACGTATGTACGCACGTCATACGTACGTACGTAAGCACGTCGTACGTACGTACGTTCGTTCGTTCGGTCGTTTGTACGTACGTACGTATGTACGTACCTTCGTAAGTTCTTTCGTTCTTTCGTTAGTTCGTTCGTTCGTTCTTTCGTTAGATCGTTCGTTCGATCGTTCGTTTTACGTCCGTACGTACATACGTACGTACGATTGTTCGTGCGTGCGTAAGTACGTTCGTTCTTTCGTTCGTTCCTTCGATCGTTCGGTCGTTCCATCGTTCGTTCATTCGTACATACGTACGTACGTACGTACGTTCGTTCGTTCGTCCGTTCGTTCGGACGTCCGATTGTTCCTTAATTCTTTCGTTCGATTGTTCGTTCGTTCTTTCGTTCGAACGTAAGTTCGTTCGTTCGTACGTATTTACGTACGTATGTACGTTCGTTTTTTTCTTTATTTCATTCTTTAGATCGTTTGTTGTTTCTTTAGTTCGTACGTACGCACGTACGTTCGTTCGTTCGTTCGTAGTACATACGTATTTCGTTCGTTCAATGTTTCGTTCGTTCGTACGTACGTACATAATTACGTTCGTTCGTTCGTATTTACGTACGTTCGAAGGAACAATAGAACGAGCGAAAGTACGTAAGTACGTACGAACGAACGAACGAACGATAGATTGGACGCACGAACGAAAATATATATATCAATAAATAAATACATATTATAAATAAATAAACAAATATATATATATAAATAAATAAAAACGAAAGAATAAATAAATATATATATATAAATAAATAAATAAATATATATATAAATAAATAAGCAAATATATATATAAATAAATATATATATATAAATACATATATATATATAAATACATACATATATATAAATACATACATATATATATATATATATATATATATATATAAATGAATATCTATCTATATATATATATATATATATATATATATATATATATATATATATAAATAAATAAATATATATCTATCTATCTCTCTCTCTCTCTCTCTCTCTCTCTATATATATATATATATATATATATATATATATATATATATATAAATATATATCTATAAATATATATATTTATTTATATATATACGTTCGTTCGATCGTTCTTACGTACGTACGTTCGTTCGTTCGTTCGTTCGTTCATTCATTCTTACGTCAGTACGTAATTTCGTTCGTTCATTCGTTCTTACGTACGCCCATTTGTTCGTACGTAGGTACGTTCGTTTGTTCATTCGTTGGTTCATTCTATATGCACCACCAAAGCTCCAAAGATATGTGATAAATTAAAAAACGAAAAAAAAAAGATATATATTTTGTTATTATTTGAAATAAATTATTTTATATTGTTGTCTTTCACTCTGTCGTTTATATATGAGCTTATATATACATGTGTGTTCATTCGTACGGACGTACGTTCGTTCTTTCGTTAGTACGTAGGTACGAACGTACGTACGTTCCTGCGTTCGTTCGTACATACGTAATTACGTACGTACGTTCTTTCGTTCGCTCGTACATACGTTCGCTCGTTCCTTCATTTCTTTTCTTCGTTCGTTCGTTCGTACGTACTATCGTTCATTCGTACATACGTACGTACGTTCATTAGCTCGTTCGTTCTTTCGTACGTACGGACGTATGAATATGTTTCTGTTCGTTCGTTGTTCGTTCGGTCGTTCGTTCGTTCGTACGAACGTACGACGTGCGTACCTGCGTACGTAGATAAGTCCGTACGAACGAACGAACGATCGTACGTAAGTAGGTGCCTAAGTACGTACGCACGAATGAACGTAGGTACGAACGAATGAACGAAAGAATTAAAGAACGAAAGAAGGAACGAACGATAGAACAAACGATTTAATGAACAAATGTAGGTACATACGGACGAACGAACGAACAGCCGTACGTACGAAGGATGGAACGAACGAACGTATGTAAGTACGTACGTAGGAACGAACGAACGATTGCACGAACGCACAAACGAACAAACGAAATAATGTAACGTACGAACGAAGGAACAAAAGAACGAATGAACGAACGAAAGTACGTACATACGTACGTACGAACGAACGAAAGATTGAACGAACGAAATGACGTATGTACGTACGAACGAACTTACGTTCGAACCAACAGACGAACGAACGATCGAACGAAAGAATTACGGAACAAACGTACGTACGAACGGACGTACGAACGAACGTACGTGTGTACGAAAGAACGAACGAACGAACGACCGAACGATCGATGGAATGAACAAAAGAACGAACGTACGTACGCACGAAGAATGGGACGTACGTATGTACGTACGGACGTACAAACGAACGAACGTACGTACGAACGAACTAACGAAAGAACTAACGAATGTACGTACATAGGTACGTGCGAACGAAGGAACGGACGTGCGTACGTACGTACCTGCGTACCAACGTATGTACGTACGTACACGCGTACGTACGAACTAACGAACGAATGTACGTACGTAGATAAGTACGTACGAACGAACGAACGATCGTACATAAGTACCTACCTAAGTACGTACGCACGAATTAACGAACGAAAGTACGTATGTACGTACGTACGTTCGTTTGTTCATTCGTTGGTTCATTCTTTCGTTAGTTCGTTCGTTCGTTCGTAGGTACGTATGTACGTTCGTTTATTCATTCGTGCGTACGTACTTACGTACGGTTGTTCGTTCGTTCATACGTACTTATCTACGTACGTACGTTCGTTCGTTATTTCGTACGTACGCATGTACGTACGTACACACGTTGGTACGCATGTACGTATGTACGTACGCATGTCGTACGTACGTACGTTCGTTTGGTCGTTTGTACGTACGTACGTATGTATGTAAGTAGCTTCGTTAGTTCTTTCGTTAATTTGTTCGTTCGTACGTCCGTTCGTTCGATCGTTCGTTTGTACGTCCGTACGTACGATTGTTTGTGCGTACGTACGTTCGTTAGTTCGTTCATTCATTCGTACATACGTACGTACGTTCGTTAGTTCGTCCATTCGTTCGTAGGTATGTTTGTGCCTTAATTCTTTCGTTCGTTCGTTCGTAAGTACGTACGCACTTTCGTTCGTTCATTCGTTCGTACGTACGTACGTTCGTTCGTTATTTCCTACGTACGCATGTACGTAGGTACACACGTTGGTACGCAGGTACGTACATATGTACGCACGTCGCACGTACGTACGTAAGCACGTCGTACGTACGTACATTCGTTCGTTCAGTCGTTCGTACGTACGTACGTATGTACGTACCTTCGTTAGTTCTTTCGTTCTTTCGTTAGTTCGATCGATCGTTCGTTCGTTCGTACGTACGTACGTAATTACGTTTGTTTGTTCGTACTTACGTACGTTCGAAGGAACAAAAGAAGGAACGAAAGTACGTAAGGACGTCCGAACGATCGTACGTAAGTACCTACCTAAGTACGTACGCACGAATTAACGAACGAAAGTAGGTATGTACGTACGTACGTTCGTTTGTTCATTCGTTGGTTCATTCTTTCGATAGTTCGTTCGTAGGTACGTACGTATGTACGTTCGTTTGTTCATTCGTGCGTACGTACTTAGGTACGTACTTCCGTACGATTGTTCGTTCGTTCATACGTACTTATCTACGTACGTACGTTCGTTCGTTATTTCGTACATACGCATGTACGTCCGTACACACGTTGGTACGCAGGTACGTATGTACATACGCATGTCGTTCGTTTGGTTGCTCGTACGTACGTACGTATGTATGTACGTACGTATGTATGTACGTAGCTTCGTTAGTTCTTTCGTTCTTTCGTTCTTTCGTTAATTTGTTCGTTCGTGCGTCCGTTCGTTCGTTCGATCGTTCGTTTGAACGTCCGTACGTACATACGTACGTACGATTGTTCGTGCGTACGTACGTACTACGTTCGTTAGTTCGTCCATTCGTTCGTACGTATGTTTGTGCCTTAATTCTTTCGTTCGTTCGTTCTTTTGATAGTCTGTTCGTTCGAACGTAAGTTCGCTCGTTCGTTCATACGTATTTACGTTCGGTCGTACGTATTTATGTTCGTTGTTTCTTTATTTCGTTCTTTAGTTCGTATGTTCTTTGTTTCGTTCGTGCGCACGTACGTTCGTTCGTTCGTTCGTTCTTACGTACATACGTACTTTCGTTCGTTCAATCTTTCGTGAGTTCGTTCCTACGTACGTACGCACTTTCGTTCGTTCATTCGTTCGTACGTACGATTGTTCATTCGTTTGTTCATTCTTTCGTTCGTTCGTTCGTTCGTTCGTAGGTACGTACGTATGAACGTTCGTTTGTTCATTTGTTCGTACGTACTTTTCTACGTACGTACGTTCGTTCGTTATTTCGTACGTACGCATGTACGTAGGTACACACGTAGGTACGCAGGTACGTACGTATGTACGCACGTCGCACGTACGTACGTAAGCACGTCGTACGTACGTACATTCGTTAGTTCGGTCGTTCGTACGTACGTATGTACGTACCTTCGTTAGTTCTTGCGTTCTTTCTTTAGTTCTTTCTTTCGTTCGATCGTTCGTCCATTCGTACGTACGTACGTAATTACGTTTGTTCGTTCGTACTTACGTACGTTCGAAGGAACAAAAGAAGGAACGAAAGTACGTAAGTACGTCCGAAGGAAGGAACGATCGTACGTAAGTACCTACCTAAGTACGTACGCACGAATTAACGAACGAAAGTACGTATGTACGTACGTACGTTCGTTTGTTCATTCGTGCGTACGTACTTAGGTACGTACTTACGTACGATTGTTCGTTCGTTCATACGTACTTGTCTACGTACGTACGTTCGTTCGTTATTTCGTACATACGCATGTACGTACGTACACACGTTGGTACGCAGGTACGTATGTACATACGCATGTCGTACGTACGTTCGTTTGGTTGTTCGTATGTACGTACGTATGTATGTACGTAGCTTCGTTATTTCTTTCGTTCTTTCGTTAATTTGTTCGTTCGTACGTCCGTTCGTTCGTTCGATCGTTCATTTGAACGTCCGTACGTACATACGTACGTACGATTGTTCGAGCGTACGTACGTAGGTACGTACGTTCGTTCGTACATTCGTACTTACGTACGTACTACGTTCGTTAGTTCGTCAATTCGTTCGTACGTATGTTTGTGCCTTAATTCTTTCGTTCGTTCGTTCTTTTGTTCGTCTGTTCGTTCGAACGTAAGTTCGCTCGTTCGTTCGTACGTATTTACGTTCGTTCGTACGTATTTATGTTCGTTTTTTCTTTATTTCGTTCTTTCGTTCGTATGTTCCTTGTTTCGTTCGTACGCACGTACGTTCGTTCGTTCGGTCGTTCGTTCTTACGTACATACGTACTTTCGTTCGTTCAATCTTTCGTGCGTTCGTGCGTACGTACGTACGCACTTTCGTTCGTTCATTCGTTTGTTCATTCTTTCGGTAGTTCGTTCGTTCGTTCGTTCGTAGGTACGTACGTATGTACGTTCGTTCGTACATTCGTGCGTACGTACTTACGTACGTACTTATCTACGTACGTATGTTCGTTCGTTATTTCGCACGTACGCATGTACGTACGTACACACGTTGGTACGCAGGTACGTACGTATGTACGCACGTCATACGTACGTACGTAAGCACGTCGTACGTACGTACGTTCATTCGTTCGGTCGTTTGTACGTACGTACGTATGTACGTACCTTCGTTAGTTCTTTCGTTCTTTCGTTAGTTCGTTCGTTCGATCGATCGTTCGTTTTACGTCCGTACGTACATACGTACGTACGATTGTTCGTGCTTGCGTAAGTACGTTCGTTCTTTCGTTCGTTCCTTCGATCGTTCGGTCGTTCGATCGTTCGGTCGTTCGATCGTTCGTTCATTCGTACATACGTACGTACGTACGTTCGTTCGTCCGTTCGTTCGGACGTACGATTGTTCCTTAAATCTTTCGTTCGATTGTTCGTTCGTTCTTTCGTTTGTCTGTTCGTTCGAACGTAAGTTCGTTCGTTCGTACGTCTTTACGTACGTATGTACGTTCGTTTTTTTCTATATTTCATTCTTTAGATCGTTTGTTCTTTCTTTAGTTCGTACGTACGCACATACGTTCGTTCGTTCGTTCCTACGTACATACGTATTTCGTTCGTTCAATGTTTCGTTCGTTCGTACGTACGTACATAATTACGTTCGTCCGTTCGTATTTACGTACGTTCGAAGGAACAAAAGAACGAGCGAAAGTACGTAAGTACGTACGAACGAAAGAACGAACGATAGATTGGACGCACGAACGAAAGAATATATATATATATATATATATATATATATATATATATATATATATATATATATATATCAATAAATAAATATATATTATAAATAAATAAACGAATATATATATATAAATAAATAAAAACGAAACAATAAATAAATATATATATATATAAATAAATAAATATTTATATAAATAAATAAGCAAATATATATAAATAAATAAATATATATATATATAAATACATATATATATATAAATACATGCATATATAGAAATACATACATATATATATATATATATATATATAAATGAATATCTATATATATATATATATATATATATATATATATATATATATATATATATGTATATATATATATATATATATATATATATATATAAATAAATAAATATATATCTATATATATATATATATATATATATATATATATATATATATATATATATATATATATATATATATATAAATATATATATTTATTTATATATATACGTTCGTTCGATCGTTCTTACGTACGTACGTTCGTTCGTTCGTTCGTTCGTTCATTCATTCGTACGTAAGTACGTAATTTCGTTCGTTCATTCGTTCTTACGTACGCACATTCGTTCTTACGTAGGTACGTTCGTTTGTTCATTCGTTGGTTCATCCTATATGCACCACCAAAGCTCCAAAGATATGTGATAAATTAAAAAAGAAAAAAAAAAGATATATATTTTGTTATTTTTTGAAATAAATTATTTTATATTGTTGTCTTTCACTCTGTCGTTTATATATGAGCTTATATATACATGTGTGTTCATTCGTACGGACGTACGTTCGTTCTTTCGTTAGTACGTAGGTACGAACGTACGTACGTTCCTGCGTTCGTTTGTACATACGTAATTACGTACGTACGTTCTTTCGTTCGTTCGTACATACGTTCGCTCGTTCCTTCATTTCTTTTCTTCGTTCGTTCGTTCTTTTGTACGTACGGACGTATGAATATGTTTCCGTTCGTTCGTTGTTCGTTCGGTCGTTCGTTCGTTCGTACGAACGTACGAAGTGCGTACCTGCGTACGTAGATAAGTCCGTATGAACGAACGAACGATAGTACGTAAGTAGGTACCTAAGTACGTACGCACGAATGAACGTAGGTACGAACGAATGAACGAAAGAATTAAAGAACGAAAGAAGGAACGAACGATAGAACAAACGATTTAATGAACAAATGTAGGTACATACGGACGAACGAACGAACAGCCGTATGTACGAAGGATGGAACGAACGAACGTATGTAAGTAGTACGTAGGAACGAACGAACGATTGAACGAACGTACAAACGAACAAACGAAATAATGTAACGTACGAACGAAGGAACAAAAGAACGAATGAACGAACGAAAGTACGTACATACGTACGTACGAACGAACGAACGATCGAACGAAAGAATTAGGGAACAAACGTAGGTACGAACGTACGTACGTACGAACGGACGTACGAACGAACGTACGTGTGTACGAAAGAACGAACGAACGAACGACCGAACGATCGATGGAATGAACGAAAGAACGAACGTACGTACGCACGAAGAATGGGACGTACGTATGTACGTACGGACGTACAAACGAACGAACGAACGTACGTACGAACGAACGTACGTACGAACGAACTAACGAAAGAACTAACGAAGGTACTACACACGTACGTGTGAACGAAGGAACGGACGTGCGTACGTAAGTACGTACCTGCGTACCAACGTATGTACGTACGTACATGCGTACTTACGAACTAACGAACGAATGTACGTACGGAGATAAGTACGTACGAACGAACGAACGATTGTACATAAGTACCTACCTAAGAACGTACGCACGAATTAACGAACGAAAGTACGTATGTACGTACGTACGTTCGTTTGTTCATTCGTTGGTTCATTCTTTCGTTAGTTCGTTCGTTCGTTCGTAGGTACGTATGTACGTTCGTTTATTCATTCGTGCGTACGTACTTACGTACGGTTGCTCGTTCGTTCATACGTACTTATCTACGTACGTACGTTCGTTCGATCGTTCGTTTGTACGTCCGTACGTAAGATTGTTCGTGCGTACGTACGTTCGTTAGTTCGTCCATTCGTTCGTACGTATGTTTGTGCCTTAATTCTTTCGTTCGTTCGTACTTACGTACGCACTTTTGTTCGTTCATTCGTTCGTACGTACGATTGTTCATTCGTTTGTTCATTCTTTCGTTCGTTCGTTCGTAGGTACGTACGTATGTACGTTCGTTTGTTCATTCGTTCGTACGTACTTATCTACGTACGTACGTTCGTTCGTTATTTCGTACGTACGCATGTACGTGGGTACACACGTTGGTACGCAGGTACGTACGTATGTACGCACGTCGCACGTACTTACGTAAGCACGTCGTACGTACGTACATTCGTTAGTTCGGTCGTTCGTACATACGTATGTACGTACCTTCGTTAGTTCTTTCGTTCTTTCGTTAGTTCGTTCTTTCGTTCGTTCGTTCGTTCGTTCGTACGTACGTACGTACGTAATTACGTTTGTTCGTTCGTACTTACATACGTTCGAAGGAACAAAAGAAGGAACGAAAGTACGTAAGTACGTCCGAACGAACGAACGATCGTACTTAAGTACCTACCTAAGTACGTACGCACGAATTAACGAACGAAAGTACGTATGTACGTACGTACGTTCGTTTGTTCATTCGTTGGTTCATTCTTTCGTTAGTTCGTTCGTTCGTTCGTAGATACGAATGTATGTACGTTCGTTTGTTCATTCGTGCGTACGTACTTAGGTACGTACTTACGTACGATTGTTCGTTCGTTCATACGTACTTATCTACGTACGTACGTTCGTTCGTTATTTCGTACATACGCATGTACGTACGTACACACGTTGGTACGCAGGTACGTATGTACATACGCATGTCGTACGTACGTTCGTTTGGTTGTTCGTACGTACGTACGTATGTATGTAAGTAGCTTCGTTAGTTCTTTCGTTCTTTCGTTAATTTGTTCGTTCGTACGTCCGTTCGTTCGTTCGATCGTTCGTTTGCACGTCCGTACGTACATACGTACGTACGATTGTTCGTGCGTACGTACGTACGTACATTCGTTCGTACATTCGTACATACGTACGTACTACGTTCGTTAGTTCGTCCATTCGTTCGTACGTATGTTTGTGCCTTAATTCTTTCGTTCGTTCGTTCTTACGTACTTTCGTTCGTTCAATCTTTCGTGCGTTCGTTCGTACGTACGTACGCACTTTCGTTCGTTCATTCGTTTGTTCATTCTTTCGGTAGTTCGTTCGTTCGTTCGTAGGTACGTACGTATGTACGTTCGTTTGTTCATTCGTGCGTACGTATTTACGTACGTACTTATCTACGTACGTACATTCGTTCGTTATTTCGTACGTACGCATGTACGTACGTACACACGTTGGTACGCAGGTACGTAAGTATGTACGCACGTCATACGTACGTACGTAAGCACGTCATACGTACGTACGTTCGTTCGTTCGGTCGTTTGTAAGTACGTACGTATGTACGTACCTTCGTTAGTTCTTTCGTTCTTTCGTTAGTTCGTTCGTTCGTTGTTTCGTTAGATCGTTCGTTCGATCGTTCGTTTTACGTCCGTACGTACATACGTACGTACGATTGTTCGTGCGTGCGTAAGTACGTTCGTTCTTTCGTTCGTTCCTTCGATCGTTCGGTCGTTCGATCGTTCGTTCATTCGTACATACGTACGTACGTACGTACGTTCGTTCGTCCGTCCGTTCGTTCGGACGTACAATTGTTCCTTAATTCTTTCGTTCGATAGTTCGTTCGTTCTTTCGTTCGTCTGTTCGTTCGAACGTAATTTCGTTCGAACGTAAGTTCGTTCGTTCGTACGTATTTACGTACGTATGTACGTTCGTTTTTTCTTTATTTCATTCTTTAGATCATTTGTTCTTTCTTTAGTTCGTACGTACGCACGTACGTTCGTTCGTTCGTTCGTACGTACATACGTATTTCGTTCGTTCAATGTTTCGTTCGTTCGTACGTACGTACATAATTACGTTCGTTCGTTCGTATTTACGTACGTTCGAAGGAACAAAAGAACGAGCGAAAGTACGTAAGTACGTACGAACGAACGAACGAACGATAGATTGGAAGCACGAACGAAAGAATAAATATATATATATATATATATAAATAAATAAATATATATATAAATAAATAAGCAAATATATATATAAATAAATAAATATATATATATAAATACATATATATATATAAATACATACATATATATAAATACATGCATATATATAAATACATACATACATATATATATATATATATATATACATATATATATATATATATATATATATATATATATAAATGAATATCTATCTATCTATATATATATATATATATATATATATATATATATATATATATATAAATAAATAAATAAATATATATATATACACACATATATATATATATATATATATATATATATATATATATATAAATATATATATGAATATATTTATATATATACGTTCGTCCTTTCGTTCGTTCGTTCATTCATTCGTACGTAAGTACGTAATTTCGAAGGAACAAAAGAACGAATGAACGAACGAAAGTACGTACATACGTACGTACGAACGAACGAAAGATTGAACGAACGAAATGACGTATGTACGTACGAACGAACAGACGAACGAACGATCGAACGAAAGAATTAGGGAACAAACGTACGTACGAACGGACGTACGAACGAACGTACGTGTGTACGAAAGAACGAACGAACGAACGACCGAACGAACGAACGACCGAACGATCGATGGAATGAACGAAGGAACGAACGTACGTACGCTCGAAGAATGGGACGTACGTATGTACGTACGGACGTACAAACGAACGAACGAACGTACGTACGAACGAACTAACGAAAGAACTAACGAAGGTACGTACATAGGTACGTGCGAACGAAGGAACGGACGTGCGTACGTACGTACGTACCTGCGTACCAACGTATGTACGTACGTACATGCGTACGTACGAACTGACGAACGAATGTACGTACGTAGATAAGTACGTACGAACGAACGAACGATCGTACATAAGTACCTACCTAAGTACGTACGCACGAATTAACGAACGAAAGTACGTATGTACGTACGTACGTTCGTTTGTTCATTCGTTGGTTCATTCTTTCGTTAGTTCGTTCGTTTGTTCGTTCGTAGGTACGTATGTACGTTCGTTTATTCATTCGTGCGTACGTACTTACGTACGGTTGTTCATACGTACTTATCTACGTACGTACGTTCGTTCGTTATTTCGTACGTACGCATGTACGTACGTACACACGTTGGTACGCAGGTACGTATGTACGTACGCATGTCGTACGTACGTACGTTCGTTTGGTCGTTTGTACGTACGTACGTATGTATGTAAGTAGCTTCGTTAGTTCTCTCGTTCTTCGTTAATTTGTTCGTTCGTACGTCCGTTCGTTCGATCGTTGGTTTGTACGTCCGTACGTACGATTGTTCGTGCGTACGTACGTTCGTTAGTTCGTCCATTCGTTCGTACGTATGTTTGTGCCTTAATTCTTTCGTTCGTTCGTACGTACGTACTTTCGTTCGTTCATTCGTTAGTACGTACGATTGTTCATTCGTTTGTTCATTCTTTCGTTCGTTCGTTCGTAGGTACGTACGTATGTACGTTCGTGTGTTCATTCGTTCGTACGTACTTATCTACGTACGTACGTTCGTTCGTTATTTTGTACGTACGCATGTACGTAGGTACACACGTTGGTACGCTGGTACGTACGTATGTACGCACGTCGCACGTACGTACGTAGGCACGTCGTACGTACGTACATTCGTTAGTTCGGTCGTTCGTACGTACGTAAGTACGTACCTTCGTTAGTTCTTTCGTTCCTTCGTTAGTTCGTTCTTTCGTTCGATCGTTCGTTCGTTCGTACGTACGTACGTAATTACGTTTGTTCGTTCGTACTTACGTACGTTCGAAGGAACAAAAGAAGGAACGAAAGTACGTAAGTACGTCCGAACGAACGAACGATCGTACGTAAGTACCTACCTAAGTACGTACGCACGAATTTTAACGAACGAAAGTACGTATGTACGTACGTACGTTCGTTTGTTCATTCGTTGGTTCATTCTTTCGTTTGTTCGTTCGTTCGATCGTAGGTACGAATGTATGTACGTTCGTTTGTTCATTTGTGCGTACGTACTTAGGTACGTACTTACGTACGATTGTTCGTTCGTTCAAACGTACTTATCTACGTACGTACGCTCGTTCGTTATTTCGTACATACGCATGTACGTACGTACACACGTTGCTACGCAGGTACGTATGTACATACGCATGTCGTACGTACGTTCCTTTGGTTGTTCGTACGTACGTACGTATGTATGTACGTAGCTTCGTTAGTTCTTTCGTTCTTTCGTTAATTTGTTCGTTCGTACGTCCGTTCGTTCGTTCGATCGTTCGTTTGCACCTCCGTACGTACATACTTACGTACGATTGTTCGTGCGTACGTAAGTTCGCTCGTTCGTTCGTACGTATTTACGTTCGTTTTTTCTTTATTTCGTTCTTTAGTTCGTATGTTCTTTGTTTCGTTCGTACGAACGTACGTTCGTTCGTTCGTTCGTTCTTATGTACATACGTACTTTCGTTCGTACGTAGGTACATTCGTTTGTTCATTCGTTGGTTCATTCTATATGCACCACCAACGCTCCAAAGATATGTGATGAATTAAAAAAGGAAAAAAAAAAGATATATATTTTGTTATTTTTTGAAATAAATTATTTTATATTGTTGTCTTTCACTCTGTCGTTTATATATGAGCTTATATATACATGTGTGTTCATTCGTACGGACGTACGCTCGTTCTTTCGTTAGTACGTAGGTACGAACGTACGTACGTTCCTGCGTTCGTTCGTACATACGTAATTACGTACGTACGTTCTTTCGTTCGTTCGTACATACGTTCGCTCGTTCCTTCATTTCTTTTCTTCGTTCGTTCGTTCGTACGTACTATCGTTCATTCGTACATACGTACGTACGTTCATTTGATTGTTCGTTCTTTCGTACGTACGGACGTATGAATATGTTTCCGTTCGTTTGTTGTTCGTTCGGTCGTTCGTTCGTTCGTACGAACGTACGACGTGCGTACCTGCGTACGTAGATAAGTCCGTACGAACGAACGAACGATCTTACGTAAGTAGGTACCTAAGTACGTACGCACGAATGAACGTAGGTATGAACGAATGAACGAAAGAATTAAAGAACGAAAGAAGGAACGAACGATAGAACAAACGATTTAATGAACAAATGTAGGTACATACGGACGAACGAACGAACAGCCGTACGTACGAAGGATGGAACGAACGAACAGCCGTACGTACGAAGGATGGAACGAACGAACAGCCGTACGTACGAAGGATGGAACGAACGAACGTATGTAAGTACGTACGTAGGAACGAACGAACGATTGAACGAACGCACAAACGAACAAACGAAATAATGTAACGTACGAACAAAGGAACAAAAGAACGAATGAACGAACGAAAGTACGTACATACGTACGTACGAACGAACGAAATGACGTATGTACGTACGAACGAACTTACGTTCGAACGAACAGACGAACGAACGATCGAACGAACAGTCGAACGAACGATCGAACGAAAGAATTTGGGAATAAACGTACGTACGAACGGACGTACGAACGAACGTACGTGTGTACGAAAGAACGAACGAACGAACGTCCGAACGATCGATGGAATGAACGAAAGAACGAACGTACGTACGCACGAAGAATGGGACGTACGTATGTACCTACGGACGTACAAACGAACGAACGAACGTACGTACGAACGAACTAACGAAAGAACAAACGAAGGTACGTACATACGTACGTACGTGCGAACGAACGAACGGACGTGCGTACGTACGTACGTACCTGCGTACCAACGTGTGTACGTACGTACATGCGTACGTACGAACTAACGAACGAACGTGCGTACGTAGATAAGTACGTACGAACGAACGAACGATCGTACATAAGTACCTACCTAAGTACGTACGCACGAATTAACGAACGAAAGTACGTATGTACGTACGTACGTTCGTTTGTTCATTCGTTGGTTCATTCTTTCGTTAGTTCGTTCGTTCGTTCGTTCGTAGGTACGTATGTACGTTCGTTTATTCATTCGTGCGTACGTACTTACGTACGGTTGTTCGTTCGTTCATACGTACTTATCTACGTACGTACGTTCGTTCGTTATTTCGTACGTACGCATGTACGTACGTACACACGTTGGTACGCAGGTACGTATGTACGTACGCATGTAGTACGTACGTACGTTCGTTTGGTCGTTTGTACGTTCGTACGCATGTATGTAAGTAGCTTCGTTAGTTCTTTCGTTCTTTCGTTAATTTGTTCGTTCGTACGTCCGTTCGTTCGATCGTTCGTTTGTACGTCCGTACGTACGATTGTTCGTGCGTACGTACGTACGTACGTTCGTTCATTCATTCGAACATACGTACGTTCGTTCGTTAGTTCGTCCATTCGTTCATACGTATGTTTGTGCCTTAATTCTTTCGTTCGTTCGTTCGTACGTACGTACGCACTTTCGTTCGTTCATTCGTTATTTCCTACGTACGCATGTACGTAGGTATACACGTTGGTACGCAGGTACGTACGTATGTAAGCACGTCGCACGTACGTACGTAAGCACGTCGTACGTACGTACATTCGTTCGTTCAGTTGTTCGTACGTACGTACGTTGTACGTACCTTCGTTAGTTCTTTCGTTCTCTCGTTAGTTCGTTCGATCGTTTGTTCGTTCGTACTTACGTACGTTCGAAGGAACAAAAGAAGGAACGAAAGTACGTAAGTTCGTCCGAACGATCGTACGTAAGTAACTACCAAAGTACGTACGCACGAATTAACGAACGTAAGTACGTATGTACGTACGTACGTTCGTTTGTTCATTCGTTGGTTCATTCTTTCGTTAGTTCGTTCGTAGGTACGTACGTACGTACGTACGTTCGTTTGTTCATTCGTGCGTACGTACTTAGGTACGTACTTCCGTACGATTGTTCGTTCGTTCATACGTACTTATCTACGTATGTTCGTTCGTTATTTCGTACATACGCATGTACGTACGTACACACGTTGTTACGCAGGTACGTATGTACATACGCATGTCGTACGTACGTTCGTTTGGTTGTTCGTACGTACGTACGTATGTATGTACGTAGCTTCGTTAGTTCTTTCGTTCTTTCGTTCTTTCGTTAATTTGTTCGTTCGTACGTCCGTTCGTTCGTTCGATCGTTCGTTTGAACGTCCGTACGTACATACGTACGTACGATTGTTCGTGCGTACGTACGTACGTACGTTCGTTCGTACATTCGTACATAAGTACGTACTACGTTCGTTAGTTCGTCCATTCGTTCGTACGTATGTTTGTGCCTTAATTCTTTCGTTCGTTCGTTCTTTTGTTCGTCTGTTCGTTCGAACGTAAGTTCGCTCGTTCGTTCGTACGTATTTACGTTCTTTTTTTCTTTATTTCGTTCTTTAGTTCGTATGTTCTTTGTTTCGTTCGTACGCACGTACGTTCGTTCGTTCGTTCGTTCGTTCGTTCGTTCGTTCGTTCTTATGTACATACGTACTTTCGTTCGTTCAATCTTTCGTGCGTTCGTTCGTACGTACGTACGCACTTTCGTTCGTTCATTCGTTTGTTCATTCTTTCAGTAGTTCGTTCTTTCGTTCGTAGGTACGTACGTATGTACGTTCGTTTGTACATTCGTGCGTACGTACTTACGTACGTACCTATCTACGTACGTACGTTCGTTCGTTATTTCGTACGTACGTATGTACGTACGTACACACGTTGGTACGCAGGTACGTACGTATGTACGCACGTCATACGTACGTACGTAAGCACGTCGTACGTACGTACGTTCGTTCGTTCGGTCGTTTGTACGTACGTACGTATGTACGTACCTTCGTTAATTCTTTCGTTCTTTCGTTAGTTAGTTCGTTCGTTCTTTCGTGAGATCGTTCGTTCGATCGTTCTTTTTACGTCCGTACGTACATACGTACGTGCGATTGTTCGTGCGTGCGTAAGTACGTTCGTTCTTTCGTTCGTTCCTTCGATCGTTCGTTCATTCGTACATACGTACGTACGTACGTACGTTCGTTCGTTCGTCCGTTCGTTCGGACGTACGATTGTTCCTTAATTCTTTCGTTCGATTGTTCGTTCGTTCTTTCGTTCGTCTGTTCGTTGGAACGTAAGTTCGTTCGTTCGTACGTATTTACGTACGTATGTACGTTCGTTTTTTCTTTATTTCATTCTTTAGATCGTTTGTTCTTTCTTTAGTTCGTACGTACGCACGTACGTTCGTTCGTTCGTTCGTACGTACATACGTATTTCGTTCGTTCAATGTTTCGTTCGTTCGTACGAACGTACATAATTACGTTCGTTCGTTCGTATTTACGTACGTTCGAAGAAACAAAAGAACGAGCGAAAGTACGTAAGTACGTACGAACGAACGAAAGATAGATTGGACGCACGAACGAAAGAATAAATATATATATATATATAAATAAATAAATAAATATATAAATAAATAAGCAAATATATATGTAAATAAATAAATATATATATATAAATACATACATATATATAAATACATACATATATATAAATACATACATATATATAAATACATACATATATATATATATATATATATATATATATATATAAATGAATATCTATATATATATATATATATATATATATATATATTTATATATATATAAATGAATATCTATCTATCTATCTATATATATATATATATATATATATATATATATATATATATATATATATATATATATATATATATATAAATAAATAAATAAATAAATAAATATATATATATATATATATATATATATATATATATATATATATATATATATATATATATATATATATATATATATATAAATATATATACATATAAATATATATATTTATTTATATATATACGTTCGTTCGATCGTTCTTACGTACGTAATTTCGTTCGTTCATTCGTTCTTACGTATGCACATTCGTTCGTACGTAGGTACGTTCGTTTGTTCATTCGTTGGTTCATTCTATATGCACCACCAAAGCTCCAAAGATATGTGATAAATTAAAAAAGGAAAAAAAAAAATATATATTTTGTTATTTTTTGAAATAAATTATTTTATATTGTTGTCTTTCACTCTGTCATTTATATATGAGCTTATATATACATGTGTGTTCATTCGTACGGACGTACGTTCGTCCTTTCGTTAGTACGTAGGTACGAACGTACGTACGTTCCTGCGTTCGTTCGTACATACGTAATTACGTACGTACGTTCTTTCGTTCGTTCGTACATACGTTCGCTCGTTCCTTCATTTCTTTTCTTCGTTCGTTCGTTCGTACGTACTATCGTTCATTCGTACATACGTACGTACGTTCATTCGCTCGTTCGTTCTTTCGTACGTACGGACGTATGAATATGTTTCCGTTCGTTCGTTGTTCGTTCGGTCGTTCGTTCGTTCGTACGTACGAACGTACGACGTGCGTACCTGCGTACGTAGATATGTCCGTACGAACGAACGAACGATCGTACGTAAGTAGGTACCTAAGTACGTACGCACGAATGAACGTAGGTACGAAATAACGAACGAACGAACGAACGACCGAACGATCGATGGAATGAACGAAAGAACGAACGTACGTACGCACGAAGAATGGGACGTACGTATGTACGTACGGACGTACAAACGAACGAACGAACGTACGTACGAACGAACTAACGAAAGAACTAACGAAGGTACGTACATACGTTCGTACGTGCGAACGAACGAACGGACGTGCGTACGTACGTACCTGCGTACCAACGTGTGTACGTACGTACATGCGTACGTACGAACTAACGAACGAATGTACGTACGTAGACAAGTACGTACGAACGAACGAACGATCGTACATAAGTACCTACCTAAGTACGTACGTACGAATTAACGAACGAAAGTACGTACGTACGTTCGTTTGTTCATTCGTTCGAACGTAATTTCGCTCGTTCGTTCGTACGTATTTACGTTCGTTCGTACGTATTTATGTTCGTTTTTTCTTTATTTCGTTCTTTTAGTTCGTATGTTCTTTTGTCGTTCGTACGCACGTACGTTCGTTCGTTCGTTCGTTCGTTCTTACGTACATACGTACTTTCGTTCGTTCAATCTTTCGTGCGTTCGTTCGTACGTACGTACGCACTTTCGTTCGTTCATTCGTTTGTTCATTCTTTCGGTAGTTCGTTCGTTCGTTCGTAGGTACGTACGTATGTACGTTTGTTTGTACATTCGTGCGTACGTACTTACGAACGTACTTATCTACGTACGTACGTACTTATCTACGTACGTATGTTCGTTCGTTATTTCGTACGTCCGTATGTACGTACGTACACACGTTGGTACGCAGGTACGTACGTATGTACGCACGTCATACGTACGTACGTAAGCACGTCGTACGTACGTACGTTCGTTCGTTCGGTCGTTTGTACGTACGTACGTATGTACGTACCTTCGTTAGTTCTTTCGTTCTTTCGTTAGTTTGTTCGTTCGTTCTTTCGTTAGATCGTTCGTTCGATCGTTCGTTTTACGTCCGTACGTACATACGTACGTACGATTGTTCGTGCGTGCGTAAGTACGTTCGTTCTTTCGTTCGTTCCTTCGATCGTTCGGTCGTTCGATCGTTCGTTCATTCGTACATACGTACGTACGTACGTACGTACGTTCGTTCGTTCGTCCGTTCGTTCGGACGTACGATTGTTCCTTAATTCTTTCGTTCGATTGTTCGTTCGTTCTTTCGTTCGTCTGTTCGTTGGAACGTAAGTTCGTTCGTTCGTACGTATTTACGTACGTATGTACGTTCGTTTTTTCTTTATTTCATTCTTTAGATCGTTTGTTCTTTCTTTAGTTCGTACGTACGCACGTACGTTCGTTCGTTCGTTCGTACGTACATACGTATTTCGTTCGTTCAATGTTTCGTTCGTTCGTACGAACGTACATAATTACGTTCGTTCGTTCGTATTTACGTACGTTCGAAGAAACAAAAGAACGAGCGAAAGTACGTAAGTACGTACGAACGAACGAAAGATAGATTGGACGCACGAACGAAAGAATAAATATATATATATATATAAATAAATAAATAAATATATAAATAAATAAGCAAATATATATGTAAATAAATAAATATATATATATAAATACATACATATATATAAATACATACATATATATAAATACATACATATATATAAATACATACATATATATATATATATATATATATATATATATATAAATGAATATCTATATATATATATATATATATATATATATATATTTATATATATATAAATGAATATCTATCTATCTATCTATATATATATATATATATATATATATATATATATATATATATATATATATATATATATGTATATATATAAATAAATAAATAAATAAATAAATATATATATATATATATATATATATATATATATATATATATATATATATATATATATATATATATATATATATATAAATATATATACATATAAATATATATATTTATTTATATATATACGTTCGTTCGATCGTTCTTACGTACGTAATTTCGTTCGTTCATTCGTTCTTACGTATGCACATTCGTTCGTACGTAGGTACGTTCGTTTGTTCATTCGTTGGTTCATTCTATATGCACCACCAAAGCTCCAAAGATATGTGATAAATTAAAAAAGGAAAAAAAAAAATATATATTTTGTTATTTTTTGAAATAAATTATTTTATATTGTTGTCTTTCACTCTGTCATTTATATATGAGCTTATATATACATGTGTGTTCATTCGTACGGACGTACGTTCGTCCTTTCGTTAGTACGTAGGTACGAACGTACGTACGTTCCTGCGTTCGTTCGTACATACGTAATTACGTACGTACGTTCTTTCGTTCGTTCGTACATACGTTCGCTCGTTCCTTCATTTCTTTTCTTCGTTCGTTCGTTCGTACGTACTATCGTTCATTCGTACATACGTACGTACGTTCATTCGCTCGTTCGTTCTTTCGTACGTACGGACGTATGAATATGTTTCCGTTCGTTCGTTGTTCGTTCGGTCGTTCGTTCGTTCGTACGTACGAACGTACGACGTGCGTACCTGCGTACGTAGATATGTCCGTACGAACGAACGAACGATCGTACGTAAGTAGGTACCTAAGTACGTACGCACGAATGAACGTAGGTACGAAATAACGAACGAACGAACGAACGACCGAACGATCGATGGAATGAACGAAAGAACGAACGTACGTACGCACGAAGAATGGGACGTACGTATGTACGTACGGACGTACAAACGAACGAACGAACGTACGTACGAACGAACTAACGAAAGAACTAACGAAGGTACGTACATACGTTCGTACGTGCGAACGAACGAACGGACGTGCGTACGTACGTACCTGCGTACCAACGTGTGTACGTACGTACATGCGTACGTACGAACTAACGAACGAATGTACGTACGTAGACAAGTACGTACGAACGAACGAACGATCGTACATAAGTACCTACCTAAGTACGTACGTACGAATTAACGAACGAAAGTACGTACGTACGTTCGTTTGTTCATTCGTTCGAACGTAATTTCGCTCGTTCGTTCGTACGTATTTACGTTCGTTCGTACGTATTTATGTTCGTTTTTTCTTTATTTCGTTCTTTTAGTTCGTATGTTCTTTTGTCGTTCGTACGCACGTACGTTCGTTCGTTCGTTCGTTCGTTCTTACGTACATACGTACTTTCGTTCGTTCAATCTTTCGTGCGTTCGTTCGTACGTACGTACGCACTTTCGTTCGTTCATTCGTTTGTTCATTCTTTCGGTAGTTCGTTCGTTCGTTCGTAGGTACGTACGTATGTACGTTTGTTTGTACATTCGTGCGTACGTACTTACGAACGTACTTATCTACGTACGTACGTACTTATCTACGTACGTATGTTCGTTCGTTATTTCGTACGTCCGTATGTACGTACGTACACACGTTGGTACGCAGGTACGTACGTATGTACGCACGTCATACGTACGTACGTAAGCACGTCGTACGTACGTACGTTCGTTCGTTCGGTCGTTTGTACGTACGTACGTATGTACGTACCTTCGTTAGTTCTTTCGTTCTTTCGTTAGTTTGTTCGTTCGTTCTTTCGTTAGATCGTTCGTTCGATCGTTCGTTTTACGTCCGTACGTACATACGTACGTACGATTGTTCGTGCGTGCGTAAGTACGTTCGTTCTTTCGTTCGTTCCTTCGATCGTTCGGTCGTTCGATCGTTCGTTCATTCGTACATACGTACGTACGTACGTACGTTCGTTCGTTCGTCCGTTCGTTCGGACGTACGTTTGTTCCTTAATTCTTTCGTTCGATTGTTCGTTCGTTCGTCTGTTCGTTCGAACGTAAGTTCGTTCGTTCGTACGTATTTACGTACGTATGTACGTTCGTTTTTTCTTTATTTCATTCTTTAGAATCTTTTGTTCTTTCTTTCGTTCGTACGTACGCACGTACGTTCGGTCGTTCGTTCTTACGTACATTCGTATTTCGTTCGTTCAATGTTTCGTTCGTTCGTACGTACGTACATAATTACGTTCGTTCGTTCGTATTTACGTACGTTCGAAGGAACAAAAGAACGAGCGAAAGTACGTAAGTACGTACGAACGAACGAACGAACGATAGATTGGACGAACGAACGAAACAATAAATATATATATATATATATCAATAAATAAATATATATTATAAATTTATAAACAAAATATATATATAAATAAATAAAAACGAAAGAATAAATAAATATATATATATATATAAATAAATATGTATATATATATAAATACATATATATATATAAATACATACATACATATATATATATATATATATATATATATATATATATATATATATATATATAAATGAATATCTATCTATATATATATATATATATATATATAAATGAATATCTATCTATATATATATATATATATATAAATAAATATATATATATATATATATATATATATAAATATATATATAAATATATATATAAATATATATATACGTTCGTTCGATCGTACTTACGTACGTTCGTTCGTTCATTCATTCGTACGTAAGTACGTAATTTCGTTCGTTCATTCGTTCTTACGTACGCACATTCGTTCGTACGTAGGTACGTTCGCTCCTTCCTTAGTACGTAGGTACGAACGTACGTACGTTCCTGCGTTCGTTCGTACATACGTAATTACGTACGTACGTTCTTTCGTTCGTTCGTACATACGTTCGCTCGTTCCTTCATTTCTTTTATTCGTTCGTTCGTTCGTACGTACTATCGTTCATTCGTACATACGTACGTACGTTCATTCGCTCGTTCGTTCTTTCGTACGTACGGACGTATGAATATGTTTCCGTTCGTTCGTTGTTCGTTCGGTCGTTCGTTCGTACGAACGTACGACGTGCGTACCTGCGTACGTAGATAAGTCCGTACGCACGAACGAACGATCGTACGTACGTAGGTACCTAAGTACGTACGCACGAATGAACGTAGGTACGAACGAATGAACGAAAGAATTAAAGAACGAAAGAAGGAACGAACGATAGAACAAACGATTTAATGAACAAATGTAGGTACATACGGACGAACAAACGAACAGCCGTACGTACGAAGGATGGAACGAACGAACAGCCGTACGTACGAAGGATGGAACGAACGAACGTATGTAAGTACGTACGTAGGAACGAACGAACGATTGAACGAACGCACAAACGAACAAACGAAATAATGTAACGTACGAACGAAGGAACAAAAGAACGAATGAACGAACGAAAGTACGTACATACGTACGTACGAACGAACGAAATATTGAACGAACGAAAAGACGTATGTACGTACGAGCGAAATTACGTTCGAACGAACAGACGAACGAACGATCGAACGAAAGAATTAGGGAACAAACGTACGTACGAACGGACGTACGAACGAACGTACGTGTGTACGAAAGAACGAACGAACGAACGACCGAACGATCGATGGAATGAACGAAAGAACGAACGTACGTACGCACGAAGAATGGGACGTACGTATGTACGTACGGACGTACAAACGAACGAAAGAACGTACGTACGAACGAACGTACGTACGAACGAACGTACGTACGAACGAACGTACGTACGAACGAACTAACGAAAGATCTAACGAAGGTACGTACATACGTACGTGCGAACGAAGGAACGGACGTGCGTACGTACGTACGTACCTGCGTACCAACGTATGTACGTACGTACATGCGTACGTACGAAATAACGAACGAATGTACGTACGTAGATAAGTACGTACGAACGAACGAACGATCGTACATAAGTACCTACCTAAGTACGTACGCACGAATTGACGAACGAAAGTACGTATGTACGTACGTACGTTCGTTTGTTCATTCGTTGGTTCATTCTTTCGTTTGTGCGTTCGTTCGTTCGTAGGTACGTATGTACGTTCGTTTATTCATTCGTGCGTACGTACTTACGTACGGTTGTTCGTTCGTTCATACGTACTTATCTACATACGTAAGTTCGTTCGATCGTTCGTTTGTACGTCCGTACGTACGATTGTTCGTGCGTACGTACGTTCGTTAGTTCGTCCATTCGTTCGTACGTATGTTTGTGTCTTAATTCTTTCGTTCGTTCGTACTTACGTACGCACTTTCGTTCGTTCATTCGTTCGTACGTACGCTTGTTCATTCGTTTGTTCACTCTTTCGTTCGTTCGTTAGTAGGTACGTACGTATGTACGTTCGTTTGTTCATTCCTTCGTACGTACTTATCTACGTACGTACGTTCGTTCGTTATTTCGTACGTACGCATGTACGTGGGTACACACGTTGGTACGCAGGTACGTACGTATGTACGCACGTCGCACGTACGTACGTAAGCACGTCGTACGTACGTACATTCGTTCGTTCGGTCGTTCGTACGTACGTATGTACGTACCTACGTTAGTTCTTTCGTTCTTTCGTTCGTTCGTTCGTTCTTTCGTTCGATCGTTCGTTCGTTGGTACGTACGTACGTAATTACGTTTGTTCGTCCGTACTTACGTACGTTCGAAGGGACAAAAGAAGGAAAGAAAGTACGAAAGTACGTAAGTACGTCCGAACGAACGAACGATCGTACGTAAGTACCTACCTAAGTACGTACGCACGTATTAACGAACGAAAGTACTATGTACGTCCGTACGTTCGTTTGTTCATTCGTTGGTTCATTCTTTCGTTAGTTCGTTCGTTCGTTCGTAGGTACGAATGTATGTACGTTCGTTTGTTCATTCGTGCGTACGTACTTAGGTACGTACTTACGTACGATTGTTCGTTCGTTCATACGTACTTATCTACGTACGTACGTTCGTTCGTTATTTCGTACGTACGCATGTACGTACGTACACACGTTGGTACGCAGGTACGTATGTACATACGCATGTCGTACGTACGTTCGTTTGGTTGTTCGTACGTACGTACGTATGTATGTACGTAGCTTCGTTAGTTCTTTCGTTCTTTCGTTAATTTGTTCGTTCGTACGTCCGTTCGTTCGTTCGATCGTTCGTTTGAACGTCCGTACGTACATACGTACGTACGATTGTTCGGGCGTACGTACGTACGTACGTTCGTTCGTACATTCGTACATACGTACGTACTACGTTCGTTAGTTCGTCCATTCGTTCGTACGTATGTTTGTGCCTTAATTCTTTCGTTCGTTCGTACTTACGTACGCACTTTCGTTCGTTCATTCGTTCGTACGTACGCTTGTTCATTCGTTTGTTCACTCTTTCGTTCGTTCGTTAGTAGGTACGTACGTATGTACGTTCGTTTGTTCATTCGTTCGTACGTACTTATCTACGTACGTACGTTCGTTCGTTATTTCGTACGTACGCATGTACGTGGGTACACACGTTGGTACGCAGGTACGTACGTATGTACGCACGTCGCACGTACGTACGTAAGCACGTCGTACGTACGTACATTCGTTCGTTCGGTCGTTCGTACGTACGTATGTACGTACCTACGTTAGTTCTTTCGTTCTTTCGTTCGTTCGTTCGTTCTTTCGTTCGATCGTTCGTTCGTTGGTACGTACGTACGTAATTACGTTTGTTCGTCCGTACTTACGTACGTTCGAAGGGACAAAAGAAGGAACGAAAGTACGAAAGTACGTAAGTACGTCCGAACGAACGAACGATCGTACGTAAGTACCTACCTAAGTACGTACGCACGAATTAACGAACGAAAGTACTATGTACGTCCGTACGTTCGTTTGTTCATTCGTTGGTTCATTCTTTCGTTAGTTCGTTCGTTCGTTCGTAGGTACGAATGTATGTACGTTCGTTTGTTCATTCGTGCGTACGTACTTAGGTACGTACTTACGTACGATTGTTCGTTCGTTCATACGTACTTATCTACGTACGTACGTTCGTTCGTTATTTCGTACGTACGCATGTACGTACGTACACACGTTGGTACGCAGGTACGTATGTACATACGCATGTCGTACGTACGTTCGTTTGGTTGTTCGTACGTACGTACGTATGTATGTACGTAGCTTCGTTAGTTCTTTCGTTCTTTCGTTAATTTGTTCGTTCGTACGTCCGTTCGTTCGTTCGATCGTTCGTTTGAACGTCCGTACGTACATACGTACGTACGATTGTTCGGGCGTACGTACGTACGTACGTTCGTTCGTACATTCGTACATACGTACGTACTACGTTCGTTAGTTCGTCCATTCGTTCGTACGTATGTTTGTGCCTTAATTCTTTCGTTCGTTCGTACTTACGTACGCACTTTCGTTCGTTCATTCGTTCGTACGTACGATTGTTCATTCGTTTGTTCATTCTTTCGTTCGTTCGTTCGTTCGTTCGTATGTACGTACGTATGTACGCACGTCGCACGTACGTACGTAAGCACGTCGTACGTACGTACATTCGTTAGTTCGGTCGTCCGTACGTACGTATGTACGTACCTTCGTTAGTTCTTTCGTTCATTCGTTAGTCCGTTCTTTCGTTCGTACGTACGTACGTAATTACGTTTGTTCGTTCGTACTTACGTACGTTCGAAGGAACAAAAGAAGGAACGAAAGTACGTAAGTACCTCCGAACGAACGAACGATCGTACGTAAGTACCTACCTAAGTACGTACGCCCGAATTAACGAACGAAAGTACGTATGTACGTACGTACGTTCGTTTTTCATTCGTTGGTTCATTCTTTCGTTAGTTCGTTCGTTCGTTCGTAGGTACGTACGTACGTACGTTCGTTTGTTCATTCGTGCGTACGTACTTAGGTACGTACTTACGTACGATTGTTCGTTCGTTCATACGTACTTATCTACGTACGTACGTTCGTTCGTTATTTCGTACATACGCATGTACGTACGTACACACGTTGGTACGCAGGTACGTATGTACATACGCTTGTCGTACGTACGTTCGTTTGGTTGTTTGTAAGTACGTACGTATGTATGTACGTAGCTTCGTTAGTTCTTTCGTTCTTTCGTTAATTTGTTCGTTCGTACGTCCGTTCGTTCGTTCGATCGTTCGTTTGCACGTCCGTACGTACATACGTTCGTACGATTGTTCGTGCGTACGTACGTACGTACGTTCGTTCGTACATTCGTACATACGTACTTACTACGTTCGTTAGTTCGTCCATTCGTTCGTACGTATTTACGTTCGTTTTTTCTTTATTTCGTTCTTTAGTTCGTATGTTCTTTGTTTCGTTCGTACGCACGTACGTTCGTTCGTTCGTTCGTTCTTACGTACATACGTACTTTCGTTCGTTCAATCTTTCGTGCGTTCGTTCGTACGTACGTACGCACTTTCGTTCGTTCATTCGTTTGTTCATTCTTTCGGTAGTTCGTTCGTTCGTTCGTAGGTACGTACGTATGTACGTTCGTTTGTACATTCGTGCGTACGTACTTACGTACGTACTTATCTACGTACGTACGTTCGTTCGTTATTTCGTACGTACGCATGTACGTACGTACGCATGTACGTACGTATACACGTTGGTACGCAGGTACGTACGTATGTACGCACGTCATACGTACGTAAGCACGTCGTACGTACGTACGTTCGTTCGTCCGGTCGTTTGTACGTACGTACGTATGTACGTACCTTCGTTAGTTCATTCGTTCCTTCGTTAGTTCGTTCGTTCGTTCTTTCGTTAGATCGTTCGTACGGACGTAAAACGAACGAACGAACGAACGTACGTGCGTACGAACGAAACAAAGAACATACGAACTAAAGAACGAAGTAAAGAAAAAACGAACGTAAATACGTACGAACGAACGAGCGAACTTACGTTCGAACGAATGGACGAACGAACGAACGAAAGAATTAAGGCACAAACATACGTACTAACGAAGCTACGTACATACATACGTACGTACGTACGAACAACTAAACGAACGTACGTACGACATGCGTATGTACATACGTACCTGCGTACCAACGTGTGTACGTACGTACATGCGTATGTACGAAATAACGAACGAACATACGTACGTAGATAAGTACGTATGAACGAAAGAACAATCGTACGTAAGTACGTACCTAGGTACGTACGCACGAATGAACAAACGAACGTATATACATTCGTACCTACGAACGAACGAACGAACGAACTAACGAAAGAATGAACCAACGAATGAACAAACGAACGTACGTACGTACATACGTACTTTTGTTCGTTAATTCGTGCGTACGTACTTAGGTAGGTACTTACGTACGATCGTTCGTTCGTTCGGACGTACTTACGTACTTTCGTTCCTTCTTTTGTTCCTTCGAACGTACGTAAGTACGAACGAACAAACGTAATTACGTACGTACGTACGAACGAACGAACGATCGAACGAAAGAACGAACTAACGAAAGAACGAAAGAACTAACGAAGGTACGTACTTACGTACGTACCAACGACCGAACTAACGAATGTACGTACGTACGACATGCCTACGAACGTACGTGCGACGTGCGTACATACGTACGTACCTGCGTACCAACGTGTGTACGTACGTACATGCGTACGTACGAAATAACGAACGAACGTACGTATATAAGTACGTATGAACGAACGAACAACCGTACGTAAGTACGTACGCACGAATGAATAAACGAACGTACATGCGTACGTACAAAATAACGAACGAACGTACGTACGTAGATAAGTACGTACGAACGAATGAACACACGAACGTACATACGTACGTACCTACGAACGAACGAACGAAAGAATACGTACGTACAAACGACCAAACGAACGTACGTACGTACGACATGCGTACGTACATACGTACCTGCGTACCAACGTGTGTACGTACGTACATGCGTACGTACGAAATAACGAACGAACGTACGTATATAAGTACGTATGAACGAACGAACAACCGTACGTAAGTACGTACGCACGAATGAATAAACGAACGTACATACGTACCTACGAACGAACGAACGAACTAACGAAAGAATGAACCAACGAATGAACAAACGAACGTACGTACGTACATACGTACTTTCGTTCGTTAATTCGTGCGTACGTACTTAGGTAGGTACTTATGTACGATCGTTCGTTCGTTCGTACGTACTTATCTACGTACGTACATTTGTTCGTTAGTTCGTACGTACGCATGTACGTACGTACATACTTTGGTACGCAGGTACGTACGTACGTACGCACGTCCGTTCCTTCGTTCGCACGTACCTATGTACGTACCTTCGTTAGTTCTTTCGTTAGTTCGTTCGTACGTACGTTCGTTCGTTCGTTTGTACGTCCGTACGTACATACGTACGTCCCATTCTTCGTGCGTACGTACGTTCGTTCTTTCGTTCATTCCATCGATCGTTCGGTCGTTCGTTCGTTCGTTCTTTCGTACACACGTACGTTCGTTCGTACGTCCGTTCGTACGTACGTTTGTTCCCTAATTCTTTCGTTCGTTCGTCTTTTCGTTCGAACGTAAGTTCGTTCGTACGTACATGCGTCATTTCGTTCGTTCAATCTTTCGTTCATTCGTACGTACGTATGTACGTACTTTCGTTCGTTCATTCGTTCTTTTGTTCCTTCGTTCGTACGTTACATTATTTCGTTTGTTCGTTTGTGCGTTCGTTCAATCGTTCGTTCGTTCCTACGTACGTACTTACATACGTTCGTTCGTTCCTTCCTTCGTACGTACGGCGGTTCGTTCGTTCGTCCGTGTGTACCTACATTTGTTCATTAAATCGTTTGTTCTATCGTTCGTTCCTTCTTTCGTTCTTTAATTCTTTCGTTCATTCGTTCGTACCTACGTTCATTCGTGCGTACGTACTTAGGTACCTACTTACGTACGATCGTTCGTTCGTTCGTACGGACTTTTCTCCGTACGCAGGTACGCACGTCGTACGTTCGTACGAACGAACGAACGACCGAACGAACAACGAACGAACGGAAACATATTCATACGTCCGTACGTACGAAAGAACGAACGATCGAATGAACGTACGTATGTATGTACGAATGAACGATCGTACGTACGAACGAACGAACGAAGAAAAGAAATGAAGGAACGAGCGAACGTATGTACGAACGAACGAAAGAACGTACGTACGTAATTACGTATGTACGAACGAACGCAGGAATGTACGTACGTTCGTACCTACGTACTAACGAAAGAACGAACGTACGTCCGTACGAATGAACACACATGTATATATAAGCTCATATATAAACGACAGAGTGAAAGACAACAATATAAAATAATTTATTTCAAAAAATAACAAAATATATATATATTTTTTTCCTTTTTTAATTTATCACATATCTTTGGAGCTTTGGTGGTGCATATAGAATGAACCAACGAATGAACAAACGAACGTACCTACGTACGAACGAATGTGCGTACGTAAGAACGAAAGAACGAACGAAATTTTGTACTTACGTACGAATGAATGAACGAACGAACGAACGTACGTACGTAATAACGATCGAACGAACGTATATATATAAATAAATATATATATTTATAGATATATATTTATTTATTATATATATATATATATATATATATATATATATATATATATATATATATATATATATATATATATATATATATATATAGATATATATTTATTTATTTATATATATATATATATATATATATATATAGATAGATAGATAGATATTCATTTATATATATATATATATATATATATATATATATATATATATATATATATATATGTATGTATTTATATATATGTAGGTATTTATATATATATATGTATTTATATATATATATTTATTTATTTATATATATATTTGCTTATTTATTTATATATATATTTATTTATTTATATATATATATATATATTTATTTATTCTTTCGTTTTTATTTATTTATATATATATATTTGCTTATTTATTTATATATATATTTATTTATTTATATATATATATATTTATTTATTCTTTCGTTTTTATTTATTTATATATATATTTTTGTTCGTTCATTCTTTCGGTAGTTCGTTCGTTCGTTCGTAGGTACGTACGTATGTACGTTCGTTTTTTCATTCGTGCGTACGTACTTACGTACGTACTTATCTACGTACGTACGTACTTATCTACGTACATATGTTCGTTCGTTATTTCGTACGTACGCATGTACGTACGTACACACGTTGGTACGCAGGTACGTACGTAAGTACGCACGTCATACGTACGTACGTAAGCACGTGGTACATACGTACGTTCGTTCGTTCGGTCGTTTGTACGTACGTACGTATGTACGTACCTTCGTTAGTTCTTTCGTTCTTTTGTTAGTTCGTTCGTTCGTTCTTTCGTTAGATTGTTCGTTCGATCGTTCGTTTTACGTCCGTACGAACGATCTAACGAAAGAACGAACGAACGAACTAACGAAAGAACGAATGAACTAACGAAGGTACGTACATACGTACGTACGTACAAACGACCGAACGAACGAACGTACGTACGTACGACGTGCTTATGTACGTATGACGTGCGTACATACGTACGTACCTGCGTACCAACGTGTGTATTTACGTACGTATGTACGTTCGTTTTTTCTTTATTTCATTCTTTAGATCGTTTGTTCTTTCTTTAGTTCGTACGTACGCACGTACGTTCGTTCGTTCGTACGTACGTACATACGTATTTCGTTCGTTCGTACGTACGTACATAATTACGTTCGTTCGTTCGTATTTACGTACGTTCGAAGGAACAAAAGAACGAGCGAAAGACGTAAGTACGTACGAACGAACGAACGAACGATAGATTGGACGCACGAAGGAAAGAATAAATATATATATATAAATAAATAAATAGATATATAAATAAATAAGCAAATATATATATAAATAAATAAATATATATATATATAAATACATACATATATATAAATACATACATATATATATATATATATATATAAATGAATATCTATCTATATATACATATATATATATATATATAAATGAATATCTATCTATCTCTATATATATATATATATATATATATAAATAAATAAATAAATAAATATATATATATATATATATATATATATATATATATATATATATATATATATATATATATATATATATATATATATATATATATAAATATATATAATTATTTACATATATACTTTCGTTCGATCGTTCTTACGTACGTACGTTCGTTCGTTCGTTCGTTCGTTCGTTCATTCATTCGTACGTAAGTACGTAATTTCGTTCGTTCATTCGTTCTTACGTACGCACATTCGTTCGTACGTAGGTACATTCGTTTGTTCATTCGTTGGTTCATTCTATATGCACCACCAACGCTCCAAAGATATGTGATAAATTAAAAAAGGAAAAAAAAAAGATTTATATTTTGTTATTTTTTGAAATAAATTATTTTATATTGTTGTCTTTCACTCTGTCGTTTATATATGAGCTTATATATACATGTGTGTTCATTCGTACGGACGTACGTTCGTTCTTTCGTTAGTACGTAGGTACGAACGTACGTACGTTCCTGCGTTCGTTCGTACATACGTAATTACGTACGTACGTTCTTTCGTTCGTTCGTACATACGTTCGCTCGTTCCTTCATTTCTTTTCTTCGTTCGTTCGTTCGTACGTACTATCGTTCATTCGTACATACGTACGTACGTTCATTCGCTCGTTCGTTCTTTCGTACGTACGGACGTATGAATATGTTTCCGTTCGTTCGTTGTTCGTTCGGTCGTTCGTTCGTTCGTACGTACGAACGTACGACGTGCGTACCTGCGTACGTAGATAAGTCCGTACGAACGAACGAACGATCTTACGTAAGTAGGTACCTAAGTACGTACGCACGAATGAACGTAGGTATGAACGAATGAACGAAAGAATTAAAGAACGAAAGAAGGAACGAACGATAGAACAAACGATTTAATGAACAAATGTAGGTACATACGGACGAACGAACGAACAGCCGTACGTACGAAGGAAGGAACGAACGAACGTATGTAAGTACGTACGTAGGAACGAACGAACGATTGAACGAACGCACAAACGAACAAACGAAATAATGTAACGTACGAACGAACGAAAGATTGAACGAACGAAATGACGTATGTACGTACGAACGAACTTACGTTCGTACGAACAGACGAACGAACGATCGAACGAAAGAATTAGGGAACAAACGTACGTACGAACGGACGTACGAACGAACGTACGTGTGTACGAAAGAACGAACGAACGAACGACCGAACGATCGATGGAATGAACGAAAGAACGAACGTACGTACGAACGTACGTACGCACGAAGAATGGGACGTACGTATGTACGTACGGACGTACAAACGAACGAACGAACGTACGTACGAACGAAGTAACGAAAGAACTAACGAAGGTACGTACATACGTACGTACGTGCGAACGAACGAACGCACGTGCGTACGTACGTACGTACCTGCGTAGCAACGTGTGTACGTACGTACATGCGTACGTACGAACTAACGAACGAATGTACGTACGTAGATAAGTACGTACGAACGAACGAACGATCGTACGTAAGTACCTACCTAAGTACGTACGCACGAATTAACGAACGAAAGTACGTATGTACGTACGTACGTTCGTTTGTTCATTCGTTGGTTCATTCTTTCGTTCGTTCGTTCGTTCGTAGGTACGTATGTACGTTCGTTTATTCATTCGTGCGTACGTACTTACGTACGGTTGTTCGTTCGTTCATACGTACTTATCTACGTACGTACGTTCGTTCGTTATTTCGTACGTACGCATGTACGTACGTACATACGTTGGTACGCAGGTACGTATGTACGTACGCATGTCGTACGTACGTACGTTCGTTTGGTCGTTTGTACGTACGTACGTATGTATGTAAGTAGCTTCGTTAGTTCTTTCGTTCTTTCGTTAATTTATTCGTTCGTACGTCCGTTCGTTCGATCGTTCGTTTGTACGTCCGTACGTACGATTGTTCGTGCGTACGTACGTACGTACGTTCGTTCATTCATTCGTACATACGTACGTACGTTCGTTAGTTCGTCCATTCGTTCGTACGTATGTTTGTGCCTTAATTCTTTCGTTCGTCCGTTCGTACGTACGTACGCACTTTCGTTCGTTCATTCTTTATTTCCTACGTACGCATGTACGTAGGTACACACGTTGGTACGCAGGTACGTACGTATGTACGCACGTCGCACGTACGTACGTAAGCACGTCGTACGTACGTACATTCGTTCGTTCAGTCGTTCGTACGTACGTACGTATGTTCGTACCTTCGTTAGTTCTTTCGTTCTTTCGTTAGTTCGTTCGATCGTTCGTTCGTTCGTACGTACGTACGTAATTACGTTTGTTCGTTCGTACTTACGTACGTTCGAAGGAACAAAAGAAGGAACGAAAGTACGTAAGTACGTCCGAATGATCGTACGTAAGTACCTACCTAAGTACGTACGCACGAATTAACGAACGAAAGTACGTATGTACGTACGTACGTTCGTTTGTTCATTCGTTGGTTCATTCTTACTTTAGTTCGTTCGTAGGTACGTACGTATGTACGTTCGTTTGTTCATTCGTGCGTACGTACTTAGGTACGTACTTACGTACGATTGTTCGTTCGTTCATACGTACTTATCTACGTACGTTCGTTCGTTATTTCGTACATACGCATGTACGTACGTACGCACGTTGGTACGCAGGTACGTATGTACATACGCATGTCGTACGTACGTTCGTTTGGTTGTTCGTACGTACGTACGTATGTATGTACGTAGCTTCGTTAGTTCTTTCGTTCTTTCGTTCTTTCGTCAATTTGTTTGTTCGTACGTCCGTTCGTTCGTTCGATCGTTCGTTTGAACGTCCGTACGTATATACGTACGTACGATTGTTCGTGCGTTCGTACGTACGTACGTTCGTTCGTACATTCGTACATAAGTACGTACTACCTTCGTTAGTTCGTCCATTCGTTCGTACGTATGTTTGTGCCTTAATTCTTTCGTTCGTTCGTTCTTTTGTTCGTCTGTTCGTTCGAACGTAAGTTCGCTCGTTCGTTCGTACGTATTTACGTTCGTTTTTTCTTTATTTCGTTCTTTAGTTCGTATGTTCTTTGTTTCGTTCGTACGCACGTACATTCGTTCGTTCTTACGTACATACGTACTTTCGTTCGTTCAATCTTTCGTGCGTTCGTTCGTACGTACGTACGCACTTTCGTTCGTTCATTCGTTTGTTCATTCTTTCGGTAGTTCGTTCGTTCGTTCGTAGGTACGTACGTATGTACGTTCGTTTGTACATTCGTGCGTACGTACTTACGTACGTACTTATCTACGTACGTACGTTCGTTCGTTATTTCGTACGTACGCATGTACGTACGTACACACGTTGGTACGCAGGTACGTACGTATGTACGCACGTCATACGTACGTACGTAAGCACGTCGTACGTACGTACGTTCGTTCGTTCGGTCGTTTCTACGTACCTTCGTTAGTTCTTTCGTTCTTTCGTTAGTTCGTTCGTTCGTTCTTTCGTTAGATCGTTCGTTCGATCGTTCGTTTTACGTCCGTACGTACATACGATTGTTCGTGCGTGCGTAAGTACGTTCGTTCTTTCGTTCGTTCCTTCGATCGTTCGTTCATTCGTACATACGTACGTACGTACGTTCGTTCGTTCGTCCTTTCGTTCGGACGTACGATTGTTCCTTAATTCTTTCGTTCGATTGTTCGTTCGTTCTTTCGTTCGTCTGTTCGTTCGAACGTAAGTTCGTTCGTTCGTACGTATTTACGTACGTATGTACGTTCGTTTTTTCTTTATTTCATTCTTTAGATCGTTTGTTCTTTCTTTAGTTCGTACGTACGCACGTACGTTCGTTCGTTCGTTCGTACGTACATACGTATTTCGTTCGTTCAATGTTTCGTTCGTTCGTACGTACGTACATAATTACGTTCGTTCGTTCGTATTTACGTACGTTCGAAGGAACAAAAGAACGAGCGAAAGTACGTAAGTACGTACGAACGAACGAACGATAGATTGGACGCACGAACGAAAGAATAAATATATATATATATATAAATAAATAAATATATATATAAATAAATAAGCAAATATATATGTATATAAATACATACATATATATAAAAACATACATATATATATATATATATATATATATATATAAATGAATATCTACCTATCTATCTATCTATCTATATATATATATATATATATATATATATATATATATATATATATATATATAAATGAATATCTATCTATCTATCTATATATATATATATATATATATATATATATATGTATATATATAAATAAATAAATAAATATATATATATATATATATATATATATGCGAGTAAAAATAAATACAAAAAAAGGTGGATTTTTTTGTATGATTGTGTATAGAGGAATATATTATTTTGCTTAAAAGAGTTCCAACACTGTCTGTTTTTTATGTTTTATTTATATTCCTGCAGAACTAATGTGGGGTATAGAATATGGAATATACAATATATAATATAATATATAATATATAATATAAAATAAAATAAAAATGGATGGCACCATGAAATAAAGTATTGAATGTAGATGAAATATTGAGTGTTCAATATAAAGGATCAAATATATAAATATATAAATATAAATATATATATATAAAGGCGACTCGAGTTTCAGGGCTATTTCCCTTCGTCATGGCCGGTATGACAGTCTTTAACAGACTATATATATATATATATATATTTATTTATATATATACGTTCGTTCGATCGTTCTTACGTACGTAATTTCGTTTGTTCATTCGTTCTTACGTACGCACATTCGTGCGTACGTAGGTACGTTCGTTTGTTCATTCGTTGGTTCATTCTATATGCACCACCAAAGCTCCAAAGATATGTGATAAATTAAAAAAGGAAAAAAAAATATATATTTTGTTATTTTTTGAAATAAATTATTTTATATTGTTGTCTTTCACTCTGTCGTTTATATATGAGCTTATATATACATGTGTGTTCATTCGTACGAACGTACGTTCGTTCTTTCGTTAGTACGTAGGTACGAACGTACGTACGTTCCTGCGTTCGTTCGTACATACGTAATTACGTACGTACGTTCTTTCGTTCGTTCGTACATACGTTCGCTCGTTCCTTCATTTCTTTTCTTCGTTCGTTCGTTCGTACGTACTATCGTTCATTCGTACATACGTACGTACGTTCATTCGCTCGTTCGTTCTTTCGTACGTACGGACGTATGAATATGTTTCCGTTCGTTCGTTGTTCGTTCGGTCGTTCGTTCGTTCGTACGAACGTACGACGTGCGTACCTGCGTACGTAGATAAGTCCGTACGAACGAACGAACGATCTTACGTAAGTAGGTACCTAAGTACGTACGCACGAATGAACGTAGGTATGAACGAATGAACGAAAGAATTAAAGAACGAAAGAAGGAACGAACGATAGAACAAACGATTTAATGAACAAATGTAGGTACATACGGACTAACGAACGAACAGCCGTACGTACGAAGGAAGGAACGCACGAACGTATGTAAGTACGTACGTAGGAACGAACGAACGATTGAACGAACGCACAAACGAACAAACGAAATAATGTAACGTACGAACGAACGAAAGATTGAACGAACGAAATGACGTATGTACGTACGAACTAACTTACGTTCGAACGAACTTACGTTCGAACGAACAGACGAACGAACGATCGAACGAAAGAATTAGGGAACAAACGTACGTACGAACGGACGTACGAACGAACGTACGTGTGTACGAAAGAACGAACGAACGAACGACCGAACGATCGATGGAATGAACGAAAGAACGAACGTACGTACGAACGTACGTACGAACGTACGTACGCACGAAGAATGGGACGTACGTATGTACGTACGGACGTACAAACGAACGAACGAACGTACGTACGAACGAACTAACGAAAGAACTAACGAAGGTACGTACATACGTACGTACGTGCGAACGAACGAACGGACGTGCGTACGTACGTACGTACCTGCGTACCAACGTGTGTACGTACGTACGCATGTACGCACGAATTAACGAACGAAAGTACGTATGTACGTACGTACGTTCGTTTGTTCATTCGTTGGTTCATTCTTTCGTTCGTTCGTTCGTTCGTAGGTACGTATGTACGTTCGTTTATTCATTCGTGCGTACGTACTTACGTACGGTTGTTCGTTCGTTCATACGTACTTATCTACGTACGTACGTTCGTTCGTTATTTCGTACGTACGCATGTACGTACGTACACACGTTGGTACGCAGGTACGTATGTACGTACGCATGTCGTACGTACGTACGTTCGTTTGGTCGTTTGTACGTACGTACGTATGTATGTAAGTAGCTTCGTTAGTTCTTTCGTTCTTTCGTTAATTTGTTCGTTCGTACGTCCGATCGTTCGATCGTTCGTTTGTACGTCCGTACGTACGATTGTTCGTGCGTACGTACGTACGTACGTTCGTTCATTCATTCGTACATACGTACGTACGTTTGTTAGTTCGTCCATTCGTTCGTACGTATGTTTGTGCCTTAATTCTTTCGTTCGTTCGTTCGTACGTACGTACGCACTTTCGTTCGTTCATTCTTTATTTCCTACGTACGCATGTACGTAGGTACACACGTTGGTACGCAGGTACGTACGTATGTACGCACGTCGCACGTACGTACGTAAGCACGTCGTACGTACGTACATTCGTTCGTTCAGTCGTTCGTACGTACGTACGTATGTACGTACCTTCGTTAGTTCTTTCGTTCTTTCGTTAGTTCGTTCGATCGTTCGTTCGTTCGTACGTACGTACGTAATTACGTTTGTTCTTTCGTACTTACGTACGTTCGAAGGAACAAAAGAAGGAACGAAAGTACGTAAGTACGTCCGAATGATCGTACGTAAGTACCTACCTAAGTACGTACGCACGAATTAACGAACGAAAGTACGTATGTACGTACGTACGTTCGTTTGTTCATTCGTTGGTTCATTCTTTCGTTAGTTCGTTCGTAGGTACGTACGTATGTACGTTCGTTTGTTCATTCGTGCGTACGTACTTAGGTACGTACTTACGTACGATTGTTCGTTCGTTCATACGTACTTATCTACGTACGTTCGTTCGTTATTTCATACATACGCATATACGTACGTACACACGTTGGTACGCAGGTACGTATGTACATACGCATGTCGTACGTACGTTCGTTTGGTTGTTCGTACGTACGTACGTATGTATGTACGTAGCTTCGTTAGTTCTTTCGTTCTTTCGTTCTTTCGTTAATTTGTTTGTTCGTACGTCCGTTCGTTCGTTCGATCGTTCGTTTGAACGTCCGTACGTACATACGTACGTACGATTGTTCGTGCGTACGTACGTACGTACGTTCGTTCGTACATTCGTACATAAATACGTACTACGTTCGTTAGTTCGTCCATTCGTTCGTACGTATGTTTGTGCCTTAATTCTTTCGTTCGTTCGTTCTTTTGTTCGTCTGTTCGTTCGAACGTAAGTTCGCTCGTTCGTTCGTACGTATTTACGTTCGTTTTTTCTTTATTTCGTTCTTTAGTTCGTATGTTCTTTGTTTCGTTCGTACGCACGTACATTCGTTCGTTCTTACGTACATACGTACTTTCGTTCGTTCAATCTTTCGTGCGTTCGTTCGTACGTACGTACGCACTTTCGTTCGTTCATTCGTTTGTTCATTCTTTCGGTAGTTCGTTCGTTCGTTCGTAGGTACGTACGTATGTACGTTCGTTTGTACATTCGTGCGTACGTACTTACGTACGTACTTATCCACGTACGTACGTTCGTTCGTTATTTCGTACGTACGCATGTACGTACGTACACACGTTGGTACGCAGGTACGTACGTATGTACGCACGTCATACGTACGTACGTAAGCACGTCGTACGTACGTACGTTCGTTCGTTCGGTCGTTTCTACGTACCTTCGTTAGTTCTTTCGTTCTTTCGTTAGTTCGTTCGTTCGTTCTTTCGTTAGATCGTTCGTTCGATCGTTCGTTTTACGTCCGTACGTACATACGATTGTTCGTGCGTGCGTAAGTACGTTCGTTCTTTCGTTCGTTCCTTCGATCGTTCGTTCATTCGTACATACGTACGTACGTACGTTCGTTCGTTCGTCCGTTCGTTCGGACGTACGATTGTTCCTTAATTCTTTCGTTCGATTGTTCGTTCGTTCTTTCGTTCGTCTGTTCGTTGGAACGTAAGTTCGTTCGTTCGTACGTATTTACGTACGTATGTACGTTCGTTTTTTCTTTATTTCATTCTTTAGATCGTTTGTTCTTTCTTTAGTTCGTACGTACGCACGTACGTTCGTTCGTTCGTTCGTACGTACATACGTATTTCGTTCGTTCAATGTTTCGTTCGTTCGTACGTACGTACATAATTACGTTCGTTCGTTCGTATTTACGTACGTTCGAAGGAACAAAAGAACGAGCGAAAGTACGTAAGTACGTACGAACGAACGAACGATAGATTGGACGCACGAACGAAAGAATAAATATATATATATATATAAATAAATAAATATATATATAAATAAATAAGCAAATATATATGTATATAAATACATACATATGAGGCGGAGCGCTCCGTCCTCAATAGGGGTCTGCGCTTCATCCCACTCACTCCATCCTGCAAGGAATTTCAAACCCGTGCTGATGTCCACAGCTTTGTGCGCCGCGTTAGGTTGGGTGCGTTTTTCCATAACACACCACCCGCACCCAACGAGGACTGCTTCACTGACCTGGGCCGACGACCATCCCAGTGGACGCCTGCTCCTGGCCAGTTCCAGGCAGTTGATCTTTTCGCGGGCGCCTGCCAACGCGCTGTGGGCCGGTTTAACTTTTCCAGGCGTCCATCTCGACTCAACATCTCCCCAGCCGAACTCTCGGCCCTTCGATCCCTCCGACGCCGCACGGACATCATCATAAAACCGGCTGATAAGGGTGGAGCCGTGGTAGTATGGCGCGCGGACATCTACGAGGCCGAAGCTCTCCGTCAACTTCGAGATACCTCATTCTACCGCCCTCTGCCCTCCGACCCCACGCCCAGCTACCAACAGACTGTGTCCTCCACTATCCATGACCTCATCCTCTCCTCCCATCTCCCCGCCACCGCCTCCAACCTTATTGTTCGCACCCCACGCACCCCCACCATTTACTTCCTCCCCAAGATCCATAAACCGAACAACCCTGGCCGCCCCATCGTCTCCGCCTGCAACTGCCCCACCGAGCTTATCTCAAAATACCTAGACCGGGTCCTCGCCCCCCTAGTGGCTTCTCTCCCTTCCCACATTCATGACACTAACCACGCGCTTCGTCTATTCAACTCTTTCTCTTTCCCTCCCGGCCCTTCTAAGCTTCTCTTCACTCTAGACATCCAGAGCCTCTATACAGTGATCCCCCACGACGAGGGGCTGTGTGCCCTGAAGTTTTTTCTAGACCAACGCCCCAACCCACAACCCGACACCTCCACACTCATTCGTCTGGCCGAACTTGTCCTATCTCTCAACTGCTTCTCGTTCGCGGGAGATATCTACCAGCAGGTCTCGGGAGTGGCCATGGGGACGAGAATGGGCCCCAACTACGCGAACCTCTTCGTTGGTTATGTTGAGGCCCAAATATTCTCCAGTTTCACTGGTCCCACTCCCGAACTATACGGTCGGTATATCGACGACTGTATCGGTGCCACCTCTCTCTCCCGCGAACATCTTGACTCGTTCCTCTCTTTCGTTCAATCTTTCCATCCTGCCCTCCACGTTCGTTTGTTCATTCGTTGGTTCATTCTATATGCACCACCAAAGCTCCAAAGATATGTGATAAATTAAAAAAGGAAAAAAAAAAAAATATTTTGTTATTTTTTGAAATAAATTATTTTATATTGTTGTCTTTCACTCTGTCGTTTATATATGAGCTTATATATACATGTGTGTTCATTCGTACGGACGTACGTTCGTTCTTTCGTTAGTACGTAGGTACGAACGTACGTACGTTCCTGCGTTCGTTCGTACATACGTAATTACGTACGTACGTTCTTTCGTTCGTTCGTACATACGTTCGCTCGTTCCTTCATTTCTTTTCTTCGTTCGTTCGTTCGTACGTACTATCGTTCATTCGTACATACGTACGTACTTTCATTCGCTCGTTCGTTCTTTCGTACGTACGGACGTATGAATATGTTTCCGTTCGTTCGTTGTTCGTTCGGTCGTTCGTTCGTTCGTACGAACGTACGACGTGCGTACCTGCGTACGTAGATAAGTCCGTACGAACGAACGAACGATCTTACGTAAGTAGGTACCTAAGTACGTACGCACGAATGAACGTAGGTATGAACGAATGAACGAAAGAATTACAGAACGGAAGAAGGAACGAACTATAGAACAAACGATTTAATGAACAAATGTAGGTACATACGGACGAACGAACGAACAGCCGTACGTACGAAGGAACGAACGAACGAACGTATGTAAGTACGTACGTAGGAACGAACGAACGATTGAACGAACGCACAAACGAACAAACGAAATAATGTAACGTACGAACGAAGGAACAAAAGAACGAATGAACGAACGAAAGTACGTACATACGTACGTACGAACGAACGAAAGATTGAACGAACGAAATGACGCATGTACGTACGAACGAACTTACGTTCGAACGAAAAGACGAACGAACGAAAGAATTAGGGAACAAACGTACGTACGAACGGACGTACGAACGAACGTACGTGTGTACGAAAGAACGAACGAACGAACGACCGAACGATCGATGGAATGAACGAAAGAACGAACGTACGTACGCACGAAGAATGGGACGTACGTATGTACGTACGGACGTACAAACGAACGAACGAACGTACGTACGAACGAACTAACGAAAGAACTAACGAAGGTACGTACATACGTACGTACGTGCGAACGAACGAACGGACGTGCGTACGTACGTACGTACCTGCGTACCAACGTGTGTACGTACGTACATGCGTACGTACGAACTAACGAACGAATGTGCGTACGTAGATAAGTACGTACGAACGAACGAACGATCGTACATAAGTACCTACCTAAGTACGTACGCACGAATTAACGAACGAAAGTACGTATGTACGTACGTACGTTCGTTTGTTCATTCGTTGGTTCATTCTTTCGTTAGTTGGTTCGTTCGTTCGTTCGTAGGTACGTATGTACGTTCGTTTATTCATTCGTGCGTACGTACTTACGTACGGTTGTTCGTTCGTTCATACGTACTTATCTACGTACGTACGTTCGTTCGTTATTTCGTACGTACGCATGTACGTACGTACACACGTTGGTACGCAGGTACGTATGTACGTACGCATGTAGTACGTACGTACGTTCGTTTGGTCGTTTGTACGTTCGTACGTATGTATGTATGTAGCTTCGTTAGTTCTTTCGTTCTTTCGTTAATTTGTTCGTTCGTACGTCCGTTCGTTCGATCGTTCGTTTTACGTCCGTACGTACGATTGTTCGTGCGTACGTACGTACGTACGTTCGTTCATTCATTCGAACATACGTACGTACGTTCGTTAGTTCGTCCATTCGTTCATACGTATGTTTGTGCCTTAATTCTTTCGTTCGTTCGTTCGTACGTACGTACGCACTTTCGTTCGTTCATTCGTTATTTCCTACGTACGCATGTACGTAGGTATACACGTTGGTACGCAGGTACGTACGTATGTACGCACGTCGCACGTACGTACGTAAGCACGTCGTACGTACGTACATTCGTTCGTTCAGTTGTTCGTACGTACGTACGTTGTACGTACCTTCGTTAGTTCTTTCGTTCTTTCGTTAGTACGTTCGATCGTTTGTTCGTTCGTACTTACGTACGTTCGAAGGAACAAAAGAAGGAACGAAAGTACGTAAGTTCGTCCGAACGATCGTACGTAAGTACCTACCAATGTACGTACGCACGAATTAACGAACGTAAGTACGTATGTACGTATGTACGTTCGTTTGTTCATTCGTTGGTTCATTCTTTCGTTAGTTCGTTCGTGGGTACGTACGTACGTACGTTCGTTTGTTCATTCGTGCGTACGTACTTAGGTACGTACTTCCGTACGATTGTTCGTTCGTTCATACGTACTTATATACGTATGTTCGTTCGTTATTTCGTACATACGCATGTACGTACGTACACACGTTGTTACGCAGGTACGTATGTACATACGCATGTCGTACGTACGTTCGTTTGGTTGTTCGTACGTACGTACGTATGTATGTACGTAGCTTCTTTCGTTCTTTCGTTCTTTCGTTCTTTCGTTAATTTGTTCATTCGTACGTCCGTTCGTTCGTTCGATCGTTCGTTTGAACGTCCGTACGTACATACGTACGTACGATTGTTCGTGCGTACGTACGTACGTACGTTCGTTCGTACATTCGTACATGAGTACCTACTACGTTCGTTAGTTCGTCCATTCGTTCGTACGTATGTTTGTGCCTTAATTCTTTCGTTCGTTCGTTCTTTTGTTCGTATGTTCGTTCGAACGTAAGTTCGCTCGTTCGTTCGTACGTATTTACGTTCTTTTTTTCTTTATTTCGTTCTTTAGTTCGTATGTTCTTTGTTTCGTTCGTACGCACGTACGTTCGTTCGTTCGTTCGTTCGTTCGTTCGTTCTTATGTACATACGTACTTTCGTTCGTTCAATCTTTCGTGCGTTCGTTCGTACGTACGTACGCACTTTCGTTCGTTCATTCGTTTGTTCATTCTTTCGGTAGTTCGTTCGTTCGTTCGTAGGTACGTACGTATGTACGTTCGTTTGTACATTCGTGCGTACGTACTTACGTACGTACCTATCTACGTACGTACGTTCGTTCGTTATTTCGTACGTACGCATGTACGTACGTACACACGTTGGTACGCAGGTACGGACGTATGTACGCACGTCATACGTACGTACGTAAGCACGTCGTACGTACGTACGTTCGTTCGTTCGGTCGTTTGTACGTACGTACGTATGTACGTACCTTCGTTAATTCTTTCGTTCTTTCGTTAGTTCGTTCGTTCGTTCTTTCGTTAGATCGTTCGTTCGATCGTTCTTTTTACGTCCGTACGTACATACGTACGTACGATTGTTCGTGCGTGCGTAAGTACGTTCGTTCTTTCGTTCGTTCCTTCGATCGTTCGTTCATTCGTACATACGTACGTACGTACGTACGTTTGTTCGTTCGTCCGTTCGTTCGGACGTACGATTGTTCCTTAATTCTTTCGTTCGATTGTTCGTTCGTTCTTTCGTTCGTCTGTTCGTTGGAACGTAAGTTCGTTCGTTCGTACGTATTTACGTACGTATGTACGTTCGTTTTTTCTTTATTTCATTCTTTAGATCGTTTGTTCTTTCTTTAGTTCGTACGTACGCACGTACGTTCGTTCGTTCGTTCGTACGTACATACGTATTTCGTTCGTTCAATGTTTCGTTCGTTCGTACGAACGTACATAATTACGTTCGTTCGTTCGTATTTACGTACGTTCGAAGGAACAAAAGAACGAGCGAAAGTACGTAAGTACGTACGAACGAACGAAAGATAGATTGGACGCACGAACGAAAGAATAAATATATATATATATATATAAATAAATAAATAAATATATAAATAAATAAGCAAATATATATGTAAATAAATAAATATATATATATAAATACATACATATATATAAATACATACATATATATAAATACATACATATATATAAATACATACATATATATATATATATATATATATATATATATATATATATATATATATATATATATATATATATATAAATGAATATCTATCTATATATATATATATATATATATTTATATATATATAAATGAATATCTATCTATCTATATATATATATATATATATATATATATATATATATATATATGTATATATATAAATAAATAAATAAATAAATAAATATATATATATATATATAGATATATATATTTATTTATATATATATATATATATATATATTTATTTATATATATATATATATATATTTATTTATATATATATATATATATATATATATATATATATATATATATTTATTTATATATATATATTTATTTATATATATATATATATATATATATATATATATTTATATATATATATTCGTACGTAAGTACAAAATTTCGTTCGTTCTTTCGTTCTTACGTACGCACATTCGTTCGTACGTAGGTACGTTCGTTTGTTCATTCGTTGGTTCATTCTATATGCACCACCAAAGCTCCAAAGATATGTGATAAATTAAAAAAGGAAAAAAAAATATATATATTTTGTTATTTTTTGAAATAAATTATTTTATATTGTTGTCTTTCACTCTGTCATTTATATATGAGCTTATATATACATGTGTGTTCATTCGTACGGACGTACGTTCGTTCTTTCGTTAGTACGTAGGTACGAACGTACGTACGTTCCTGCGTTCGTTCGTACATACGTAATTACGTACGTACGTTCTTTCGTTCGTTCGTACATACGTTCGCTCGTTCCTTCATTTCTTTTCTTCGTTCGTTCGTTCGTACGTACTATCGTTCATTCGTACATACGTTCGCTCCTTCCTTCATTTCTTTTCTTCGTTCGTTCGTTCGTACGTACTATCGTTCATTCGTACATACGTACGTACGTTCATTCGCTCGTTCGTTCTTTCGTACGTACGGACGTATGAATATGTTTCCGTTCGTTCGTTGTTCGTTCGGTCGTTCGTTCGTTCGTACGTACGAACGTACGACGTGCGTACCTGCGTACGTAGATAAGTCCGTACGAACGAACGAACGATCGTACGTAAGTAGGTACCTAAGTACGTACGCACGAATGAACGTAGGTACGAAATAACGAACGAACGAACGAACGACCGAACGATCGATGGAATGAACGAAAGAACGAACGTACGTACGCACGAAGAATGGGACGTACGTATGTACGTACGGACGTACAAACGAACGAACGAACGTACGTACGAACGAACTAACGAAAGAACTAACGAAGGTACGTACATACGTTTGTACGTGCGAACGAACGAACGGACGAACGAATGTACGTACGTAGACAAGTACGTACGAACGAACGAACGATCGTACATAAGTACCTACCTAAGTACGTACGCACGAATTAACGAACGAAAGTACGTACGTACGTTCGTTTGTTCATTCGTTCGAACGTAATTTCGCTCGTTCGTTCGTACGTATTTACGTTCGTTTGTACGTATTTATGTTCGTTTTTTCTTTATTTCGTTCTTTTAGTTCGTATGTTCTTTTGTCGTTCGTACGCACGTACGTTCGTTCGTTCGTTCGTTCGTTCTTACGTACATACGTACTTTCGTTCGTTCAATCTTTCGTGCGTTCGTTCGTACGTACGTACGCACTTTCGTTCGTTCATTCGTTTGTTCATTCTTTCGGTAGTTCGTTCGTTCGTTCGTAGGTACGTACGTATGTACGTTTGTTTGTACATTCGTGCGTACGTACTTACGAACGTACTTATCTACGTACGTATGTTCGTTCGTTATTTCGTACGTCCGCATGTACGTACGTACACACGTTGGTACGCAGGTACGTACGTATGTACGCACGTCATACGTACGTACGTAAGCACGTCGTACGTAAGCACGTCGTACGTAAGCACGTCGTACGTACGTACGTTCGTTCGTTCGGTCGTTTGTACGTACGTACGTATGTACGTACCTTCGTTAGTTCTTTCGTTCTTTCGTTAGTTTGTTCGTTCGTTCTTTCGTTAGATCGTTCGTTCGATCGTTCGTTTTACGTCCGTACGTACATACGTACGTACGATTGTTCGTGCGTGCGTAAGTACGTTCGTTCTTTCGTTCGTTCCTTCGATCGTTCGGTCGTTCGATCGTTCGTTCATTCGTACATACGTACGTACGTACGTACGTTCGTTCGTTCGTCCGTTCGTTCGGACGTACGTTTGTTCCTTAATTCTTTCGTTCGATTGTTCTTTCGTTCGTCTGTTCGTTCGAACGTAAGTTCGTTCGTTCGTACGTATTTACGTACGTATGTACGTTCGTTTTTTCTTTATTTCATTCTTTAGAATCTTTTGTTCTTTCTTTCGTTCGTACGTACGCACGTACGTTCGTTCGTTCGTTCTTACGTACATACGTATTTCGTTCGTTCAATGTTTCGTTCGTTCGTACGTACGTACATAATTACGTTCGTTCGTTCGTATTTACGTACGTTCGAAGGAACAAAAGAACGAGCGAAAGTACGTAAGTACGTACGAACGAACGAACGAACGATAGATTGGACGAACGAACGAAACAATAAATATATATATATATATATCAATAAATAAATATATATTATAAATTTATAAACAAAATATATATATAAATAAATAAAAACGAAAGAATAAATAAATATATATATATATATAAATAAATGTGTATATATATATAAATACATATATATATATAAATACATACATATATATAAATACATACATATATATATATATATATATATATATATATATATAAATGAATATCTATATATATATATATATATATATATATAAATAAATATATATATATATATATATATATATAAATATATATATAAATATATATATAAATATATATATACGTTCGTTCGATCGTACTTACGTACGTTCGTTCGTTCATTCATTCGTACGTAAGTACGTAATTTCGTTCGTTCATTCGTTCTTACGTACGCACCTTCGTTCGTACGTAGGTACGTTCGCTCCTTCCTTAGTACGTAGGTACGAACGTACGTACGTTCCTGCGTTCGTTCGTACACACGTAATTACGTACGTACGTTCTTTCGTTCGTTCGTACATACGTTCGCTCCTTCCTTCATTTCTTTTCTTCGTTCGTTCGTTCGTACGTACTATCGTTCATTCGTACATACGTACGTACGTTCATTCGCTCGTTCGTTCTTTCGTACGTACGGACGTATGAATATGTTTCCGTTCGTTCGTTGTTCGTTCGGTCGTTCGTTCGTTCGTACGTACGAACGTACGACGTGCGTACCTGCGTACGTAGATAAGTCCGTACGAACGAACGAACGATCGTACGTAAGTAGGTACCTAAGTACGTACGCACGAATGAACGTAGGTACGAAATAACGAACGAACGAACGAACGACCGAACGATCGATGGAATGAACGAAAGAACGAACGTACGTACGCACGAAGAATGGGACGTACGTATGTACGTACGGACGTACAAACGAACGAACGAACGTACGTACGAACGAACTAACGAAAGAACTAACGAAGGTACGTACATACGTTTGTACGTGCGAACGAACGAACGGACGTGCGTACGTACGTACCTGCGTACCAACGTGTGTACGTACGTACATGCGTACGTACGAACTAACGAACGAATGTACGTACGTAGACAAGTACGTACGAACGAACGAACGATCGTACATAAGTACCTACCTAAGTACGTACGCACGAATTAACGAACGAAAGTACGTACGTACGTTCGTTTGTTCATTCGTTCGAACGTAATTTCGCTCGTTCGTTCGTACGTATTTACGTTCGTTCGTACGTATTTATGTTCGTTTTTTCTTTATTTCGTTCTTTTAGTTCGTATGTTCTTTTGTCGTTCGTACGCACGTACGTTCGTTCGTTCGTTCGTTCGTTCTTACGTACATACGTACTTTCGTTCGTTCAATCTTTCGTGCGTTCGTTCGTACGTACGTACGCACTTTCGTTCGTTCATTCGTTTGTTCATTCTTTCGGTAGTTCGTTCGTTCGTTCGTAGGTACGTACGTATGTACGTTTGTTTGTACATTCGTGCGTACGTACTTACGAACGTACTTATCTACGTACGTACGTACTTATCTACGTACGTATGTTCGTTCGTTATTTCGTACGTCCGCATGTACGTACGTACACACGTTGGTACGCAGGTACGTACGTATGTACGCACGTCATACGTACGTACGTAAGCACGTCGTACGTAAGCACGTCGTACGTACGTACGTTCGTTCGTTCGGTCGTTTGTACGTACGTACGTATGTACGTACCTTCGTTAGTTCTTTCGTTCTTTCGTTAGTTTGTTCGTTCGTTCTTTCGTTAGATCGTTCGTTCGATCGTTCGTTTTACGTCCGTACGTACATACGTACGTACGATTGTTCGTGCGTGCGTAAGTACGTTCGTTCTTTCGTTCGTTCCTTCGATCGTTCGGTCGTTCGATCGTTCGTTCATTCGTACATACGTACGTACGTACGTACGTTCGTTCGTTCGTCCGTTCGTTCGGACGTACGTTTGTTCCTTAATTCTTTCGTTCGATTGTTCGTTCGTTCGTCTGTTCGTTCGAACGTAAGTTCGTTCGTTCGTACGTATTTACGTACGTATGTACGTTCGTTTTTTCTTTATTTCATTCTTTAGAATCTTTTGTTCTTTCTTTCGTTCGTACGTACGCAGGTACGTTCGTTCGTTCGTTCTTACGTACATACGTATTTCGTTCGTTCAATGTTTCGTTCGTTCGTACGTACGTACATAATTACGTTCGTTCGTTCGTATTTACGTACGTTCGAAGGAACAAAAGAACGAGCGAAAGTACGTAAGTACGTACGAACGAACGAACGAACGATAGATTGGACGAACGAACGAAACAATAAATATATATATATATATATCAATAAATAAATATATATTATAAATTTATAAACAAAATATATATATAAATAAATAAAAACGAAAGAATAAATAAATATATATATATATATAAATAAATGTGTATATATATATAAATACATATATATATATAAATACATACATATATATATATATATATATATATATATATATATATATATATATATATATATATATAAATGAATATCTATCTATATATATATATATATATATATAAATAAATATATATATATATATATATATATATATATATATAAATATATATATAAATATATATATAAATATATATATACGTTCGTTCGATCGTACTTACGTACGTTCGTTCGTTCATTCATTCGTACGTAAGTACGTAAGTTCGTTCGTTCATTCGTTCTTACGTACGCACCTTCGTTCGTACGTAGGTACGTTCGCTCCTTCCTTAGTACGTAGGTACGAACGTACGTACGTTCCTGCGTTCGTTCGTACATACGTAATTACGTACGTACGTTCTTTCGTTCGTTCGTACATACGTTCGCTCGTTCCTTCATTTCTTTTCTTCGTTCGTTCGTTCGTACGTACTATCGTTCATTCGTACATACGTACGTACGTTCATTCGCTCGTTCGTTCTTTCGTACGTACGGACGTATGAATATGTTTCCGTTCGTTCGTTGTTCGTTCGGTCGTTCGTTCGTACGAACGTACGACGTGCGTATCTGCGTACGTAGATAAGTCCGTACGCACGAACGAACGATCGTACGTACGTAGGTACCTAAGTACGTACGCACGAATGAACGTAGGTACGAACGAATGAACGAAAGAATTAAAGAACGAAAGAAGGAACGAACGATAGAACAAACGATTTAATGAACAAATGTAGGTACATACGGACGAACAAACGAACAGCCGTACGTACGAAGGATGGAACGAACGAACAGCCGTACGTACGAAGGATGGAACGAACGAACGTATGTAAGTACGTACGTAGGAACGAACGAACGATTGAACGAACGCACAAACGAACAAACGAAATAATGTAACGTACGAACGAAGGAACACAAGAACGAATGAACGAACGAAAGTACGTACATACGTACGTACGAACGAACGAAATATTGAACGAACGAAAAGACGTATGTACGTACGAGCGAAATTACGTTCGAACGAACAGACGAACGAACGATCGAACGAAAGAATTAGGGAACAAACGTACGTACGAACGGACGTACGAACGAACGGACGTACGAACGAACGTACGTGTGTACGAAAGAACGAACGAACGAACGACCGAACGATCGATGGAATGAACGAAAGAACGAACGTACGTACGCACGAAGAATGGGACGTACGTATGTACGTACGGACGTACAAACGAACGAAAGAACGTACGTACGAACGAACGTACGTACGAACGAACTAACGAAAGATCTAACGAAGGTACGTACATACGTACGTGCGAACGAAGGAACGGACGTGCGTACGTACGTACGTACCTGCGTACCAACGTATGTACGTACGTACATGCGTACGTACGAAATAACGAACGAATGTACGTACGTAGATAAGTACGTACGAACGAACGAACGATCGTACATAAGTACCTACCTAAGTACGTACGCACGAATTAACGAACGAAAGTACGTATGTACGTACGTACGTTCGTTTGTTCATTCGTTGGTTCATTCTTTCGTTTGTTCGTTCGTTCGTTCGTACGTACGTATGTACGTACCTACGTTAGTTCTTTCGTTCTTTCGTTCGTTCGTTCGTTCTTTCGTTCGATCGTTCGTTTGTTGGTACGTACGTACGTAATTTCGTTTGTTCGTCCGTACTTACGTACGTTCGAAGGAACAAAAGAAGGAACGAAAGTACGAAAGTACGTAAGTACGTCCGAACGAACGAACGATCGTACGTAAGTACCTACCTAAGTACGTACGCACGAATTAACGAACGAAAGTACTATGTACGTCCGTACGTTCGTTTGTTCATTCGTTGGTTCATTCTTTCGTTAGTTCGTTCGTTCGTTCGTAGGTACGAATGTATGTACGTTCGTTTGTTCATTCGTGCGTACGTACTTAGGTACGTACTTACGTACGATTGTTCGTTCGTTCATACGTACTTATCTACGTACGTACGTTCGTTCGTTATTTCGTACGTACGCATGTACGTACGTACACACGTTGGTACGCAGGTACGTATGTACATACGCATGTCGTACGTACGTTCGTTTGGTTGTTCGTACGTACGTACGTATGTATGTACGTAGCTTCGTTAGTTCTTTCGTGCTTTCGTTAATTTGTTCGTTCGTACGTCCGTTCGTTCTTTCGATCGTTCGTTTGAACGTCCGTACGTACATACGTACGTACGATTGTTCGGGCGTACGTACGTACGTACGTTCGTTCGTACATTCGTACATACGTACGTACTACGTTCGTTAGTTCGTCCATTCGTTCGTACGTATGTTTGTGCCTTAATTCTTTCGTTCGTTCGTTCGTACGTACGTACGCACTTTCGTTCGTTCATTCGTTCGTACGTACGATTGTTCATTCGTTTGTTCATTCTTTCGTTCGTTCGTTCGTTCGTTCGTATGTACGTACGTATGTACGCACGTCGCACGTACGTACGTAAGCACGTCGTACGTACGTACATTCGTTAGTTCGGTCGTCCGTACGTACGTATGTACGTACCTTCGTTAGTTCTTTCGTTCTTTCGTTAGTTCGTTCTTTCGTTCGTACGTACGTACGTAATTACGTTTGTTCGTTCGTACTTACGTACGTTCGAAGGAACAAAAGAAGGAACGAAAGTACGTAAGTACCTCCGAACGAACGAACGATCGTACGTAAGTACCTACCTAAGTACGTACGCCCGAATTAACGAACGAAAGTACGTATGTACGTACGTACGTTCGTTTTTCATTCGTTGGTTCATACTTTCGTTAGTTCGTTCGTTCGTTCGTAGGTACGTACGTATGTACGTTCGTTTGTTCATTCGTGCGTACGTACTTAGGTACGTACTTACGTACGATTGTTCGTTCGTTCATACGTACTTATCTACGTACGTACGTTCGTTCGTTATTTCGTACATACGCATGTACGTACGTACACACGTTGGTACGCAGGTACGTATGTACATACGCATGTCGTACGTACGTTCGTTTGGTTGTTCGTAAGTACGTACGTATGTATGTACGTAGCTTCGTTAGTTCTTTCGTTCTTTCGTTAATTTGTTCGTTCGTACGTCCGTTCGTTCGTTCGATCGTTCGTTTGCACGTCCGTACGTACATACGTTCGTACGATTGTTCGTGTGTACGTACGTACGTACGTTCGTTCGTACATTCGTACATACGTACTTACTACGTTCGTTAGTTCGTCCATTCGTTCGTACGTATTTACGTTCGTTTTTTCTTTATTTCGTTCTTTAGTTCGTATGTTCTTTGTTTCGTTCGTACGCACGTACGTTCGTTCGTTCGTTCGTTCTTACGTACATACGTACTTTCGTTCGTTCAATCTTTCGTGCGTTCGTTCGTACGTACGTACGCACTTTCGTTCGTTCATTCGTTTGTTCATTCTTTCGGTAGTTCGTTCGTAGGTACGTACGTATGTACGTTCGTTTGTACATTCGTGCGTACGTACTTACGTACGTACGTTCGTTCGTTATTTCGTACGTACGCATGTACGTACGTACGCATGTACGTACGTACACACGTTGGTACGCAGGTACGTACGTATGTACGCACGTCATACGTACGTAAGCACGTCGTACGTACGTACGTTCGTTCGTCCGGTCGTTTGTACGTACGTACGTATGTACGTACCTTCGTTAGTTCATTCGTTCCTTCGTTAGTTCGTTCGTTCGTTCTTTCGTTAGATCGTTCGTACGGACGTAAAACGAACGAACGAACGAACGTACGTGCGTACGAACGAAACAAAGAACATACGAACTAAAGAACGAAGTAAAGAAAAAACGAACGTAAATACGTACGAACGAACGAGCGAACTTACGTTCGAACGAACGAACGAACGAACGAACGAAAGAATTAAGGCACAAACATACGTACTAACGAAGCTACGTACATACATACGTACGTACGTGCGAACAACTAAACGAACGTACGTACGACATGCGTATGTACATACGTACCTGCGTACCAACGTGTGTACGTACGTACATGCGTATGTACGAAATAACGAACGAACATACGTACGTAGATAAGTACGTATGAACGAACGAACAATCGTACGTAAGTACGTACCTAGGTACGTACGCACGAATGAACAAACGAACGTACATACATTCGTACCTACGAACGAACGAACGAACGAACTAACGAAAAAATGAACCAACGAATGAACAAACGAACGTACGTACGTACATACGTACTTTTGTTCGTTAATTCGTGCGTACGTACTTAGGTAGGTACTTACGTACGATCGTTCGTTCGTTCGGACGTACTTACGTACTTTCGTTCCTTCTTTTGTTCCTTCGAACGTACGTAAGTACGAACGAACAAACGTAATTACGTACGTACGTACGAACGAACGAACGATCGAACGAAAGAACGAACTAACGAAAGAACGAAAGAACTAACGAAGGTACGTACTTACGTACGTACCAACGACCGAACTAACGAATGTACGTACGTACGACATGCCTACGAACGTACGTGCGACGTGCGTACATACGTACGTACCTGCGTACCAACGTGTGTACGTACGTACATGCGTACGTACAAAATAACGAACGAACGTACGTACGTAGATAAGTACGTACGAACGAATGAACACACGAACGTACATACGTACGTACCTACGAACGAACGAACGAAAGAATACGTACGTACAAACGACCAAACGAACGTACGTACGTACGACATGCGTACGTACATACGTACCTGCGTACCAACGTGTGTACGTACGTACATGCGTACGTACGAAATAACGAACGAACGTACGTATATAAGTACGTATGAACGAACGAACAACCGTACGTAAGTACGTACGCACGAATGAATAAACGAACGTACATACGTTCCTACGAACGAACGAACGAACTAACCAAAGAATGAACCAACGAATGAACAAACGAACGTACGTACGTACATACGTACTTTCGTTCGTTAATTCGTGCGTACGTACTTAGGTAGGTACTTATGTACGATCGTTCGTTCGTTCGTACGTACTTATCTACGTACGTACATTTGTTCGTTAGTTCGTACGTACGCATGTACGTACGTACATACTTTGGTACGCAGGTACGTACGTACGTACGCACGTCCGTTCCTTCGTTCGCACGTACCTATGTACGTACCTTCGTTAGTTCTTTCGTTAGTTCGTTCGTACGTACGTTCGTTCGTTCGTTTGTACGTCCGTACGTACATACGTACGTCCCATTCTTCGTGCGTACGTACGTTCGTTCTTTCGTTCATTCCATCGATCGTTCGGTCGTTCGTTCGTTCGTTCTTTCGTACACACGTACGTTCGTTCGTACGTCCGTTCGTACGTACGTTTGTTCCCTAATTCTTTCGTTCGTTCGTCTTTTCGTTCGAACGTAAGTTCGTTCGTACGTACATGCGTCATTTCGTTCGTTCAATCTTTCGTTCGTTCGTACGTACGTATGTACGTACTTTCGTTCGTTCATTCGTTCTTTTGTTCCTTCGTTCGTACGTTACATTATTTCGTTTGTTCGTTTGTGCGTTCGTTCAATCGTTCGTTCGTTCCTACGTACGTACTTACATACGTTCGTTCGTTCCTTCCTTCGTACGTACGGCGGTTCGTTCGTTCGTCCGTGTGTACCTACATTTGTTCATTAAATCGTTTGTTCTATCGTTCGTTCCTTGTTTCGTTCTTTAATTCTTTCGTTCATTCGTTCGTACCTACGTTCATTCGTGCGTACGTACTTAGGTACCTACTTACGTACGATCGTTCGTTCGTTCGTACGGACTTTTCTCCGTACGCAGGTACGCACGTCGTACGTTCGTACGAACGAACGAACGACCGAACGAACAACGAACGAACGGAAACATATTCATACGTCCGTACGTACGAAAGAACGAACGATCGAATGAACGTACGTATGTATGTACGAATGAACGATAGTACGTACGAACGAACGAACGAAGAAAAGAAATGAAGGAACGAGCGAACGTATGTACGAACGAACGAAAGAACGTACGTACGTAATTACGTATGTACGAACGAACGCAGGAATGTACGTACGTTCGTACCTACGTACTAACGAAAGAACGAACGTACGTCCGTACGAATGAACACACATGTATATATAAGCTCATATATAAACGACAGAGTGAAAGACAACAATATAAAATAATTTATTTCAAAAAATAACAAAATATATATATATTTTTTTCCTTTTTTAATTTATCACATATCTTTGGAGCTTTGGTGGTGCATATAGAATGAACCAACGAATGAACAAACGAACGTACCTACGTACGAACGAATGTGCGTACGTAAGAACGAAAGAACGAACGAAATTTTGTACTTACGTACGAATGAATGAACGAACGAACGAACGTACGTACGTAAGAACGATCGAACGAACGTATATATATAAATAAATATATATATTTATAGATATATATTTATTTATTTATATATATATATATATATATATATATATATATATATATATATATATCTAGATATATATTTATTTATATATATATATATATATATATATATATATATATATATATATATATATATATATGTATGTATTTATATACATGTAGGTATTTATATATATATATGTATTTATATATATATATTTATTTATTTATATATATATTTGCTTATTTATTTATATATATATTTATTTATTTATATATATATATATATATATTTATTTATTCTTTCGTTTTTATTTATTTATATATATATATTTGCTTATTTATTTATATATATATTTATTTATTTATATATATATATATATTTATTTATTCTTTCGTTTTTATTTATTTATATATATATTTTTGTTCGTTCATTCTTTCGGTAGTTCGTTCGTTCGTTCGTAGGTACGTACGTATGTACGTTCGTTTGTTCATTCGTGCGTACGTACTTACGTACGTACTTATCTACGTACGTACGTACTTATCTACGTACATATGTTCGTTCGTTATTTCGTACGTACGCATGTACGTACGTACACACGTTGGTACGCAGGTACGTACGTAAGTACGCACGTCATACGTACGTACGTAAGCACGTGGTACATACGTACGTTCGTTCGTTCGGTCGTTTGTACGTACGTACGTATGTACGTACCTTCGTTAGGTCTTTCGTTCTTTTGTTAGTTCGTTCGTTCGTTCTTTCGTTAGATTGTTCGTTCGATCGTTCGTTTTACGTCCGTACGAACGATCTAACGAAAGAACGAACGAACGAACTAACGAAAGAACGAATGAACTAACGAAGGTACGTACATACGTACGTACGTACAAACGACCGGACGAACGAACGTACGTACGTACGACGTGCTCATGTACGTATGACGTGCGTACATACGTAGGTACCTGCTTACCAACGTGTGTATTTACGTACGTATGTACGTTCGTTTTTTCTTTATTTCATTCTTTAGATCGTTTGTTCTTTCTTTAGTTCGTACGTACGCACGTACGTTCGTTCGTTCGTTCGTACGTACATACGTATTTCGTTCGTTCGTACGTACGTACATAATTACGTTCGTTCGTTCGTATTTACGTACGTTCGAAGGAACAAAAGAACGAGCGAAAGACGTAAGTACGTACGAACGAACGAACGAACGATAGATTGGACGCACGAACGAAAGAATATATATATATATATAAATAAATAAATATATATATAAATAAATAAGCAAATATATATATAAATAAATAAATATATATATATATAAATACATACATATATATAAATACATACATATATATATATATATATATATATATAAATGAATATCTATCTATATATACATATATATATATATATATAAATGAATATCTATCTATCTATCTACATATATATATATATATATAAATAAATAAATAAATATATATATATATATATATATATATATATATATATATATATATATATATATATATATATATATATATATAAATATATATAATTATTTACATATATACGTTCGTTCGATCGTTCTTACGTACGTACGTTCGTTCGTTCGTTCGTTCATTCATTCGTACGTAAGTACGTAATTTCGTTCGTTCATTCGTTCTTACGTACGCACATTCGTTCGTACGTAGGTACATTCGTTTGTTCATTCGTTGGTTCATTCTATATGCACCACCAACGCTCCAAAGATATGTGATAAATTAAAAAAGGAAAAAAAAAAGATTTATATTTTGTTATTTTTTGAAATAAATTATTTTATATTGTTGTCTTTCACTCTGTCGTTTATATATGAGCTTATATATACATGTGTGTTCATTCGTACGGACGTACGTTCGTTCTTTCGTTAGTAAGTAGGTACGAACGTACGTACGTTCCTGCGTTCGTTCGTACATACGTAATTACGTACGTACGTTCTTTCGTTCGTTCGTACATACGTTCGCTCGTTCCTTCATTTCTTTTCTTCGTTCGTTCGTTCGTACGTACTATCGTTCATTCGTACATACGTACGTACGTTCATTCGCTCGTTCGTTCTTTCGTACGTACGGACGTATGAATATGTTTCCGTTCGTTCGTTGTTCGTTCGGTCGTTCGTTCGTTCGTACGAACGTACGACGTGCGTACCTGCGTACGTAGATAAGTCCGTACGAACGAACGAACGATCTTACGTAAGTAGGTACCTAAGTACGTACGCACGAATGAACGTAGGTATGAACGAATGAACGAAAGAATTAAAGAACGAAAGAAGGAACGAACGATAGAACAAACGATTTAATGAACAAATGTAGGTACATACGGACGAACGAACGAACAGCCGTACGTACGAAGGAAGGAACGAACGAACGTATGTAAGTACGTACGTAGGAACGAACGAACGATTGAACGAACGCACAAACGAACAAACGAAATAATGTAACGTACGAACGAACGAAAGATTGAACGAACGAAATGACGTATGTACGTACGAACGAACTTACGTTCGAACGAACAGACGAACGAACGATCGAACGAAAGAATTAGGGAACAAACGTACGTACGAACGGACGTACGAACGAACGTACGTGTGTACGAAAGAACGAACGAACGAACGACCGAACGATCGATGGAATGAACGAAAGAACGAACGTACGTACGAACGTACGTACGCACGAAGAATGGGACGTACGTATGTACGTACGGACGTACAAACGAACGAACGAACGTACGTACGAACGAACTAACGAAAGAACTAACGAAGGTACGTACATACGTACGTACGTGCGAACGAACGAACGGACGTGCGTACGTACGTACGTACCTGCGTACCAACGTGTGTACGTACGTACATGCGTACGTACGAACTAACGAACGAATGTACGTACGTAGATAAGTACGTACGAACGAACGAACGATCGTACATAAGTACCTACCTAAGTACGTACGCACGAATGAACGTAGGTATGAACGAATGAACGAAAGAATTAAAGAACGAAAGAAGGAACGAACGATAGAACAAACGATTTAATGAACAAATGTAGGTACATACGGACGAACGAACGAACAGCCGTACGTACGAAGGAAGGAACGAACGAACGTATGTAAGTACGTACGTAGGAACGAACGAACGATTGAACGAACGCACAAACGAACAAACGAAATAATGTAACGTACGAACGAACGAAAGATTGAACGAACGAAATGACGTATGTACGTACGAACGAACTTACGTTCGAACGAACAGACGAACGAACGATCGAACGAAAGAATTAGGGAACAAACGTACGTACGAACGGACGTACGAACGAACGTACGTGTGTACGAAAGAACGAACGAACGAACGACCGAACGATCGATGGAATGAACGAAAGAACGAACGTACGTACGAACGTACGTACGCACGAAGAATGGGACGTACGTATGTACGTACGGACGTACAAACGAACGAACGAACGTACGTACGAACGAACTAACGAAAGAACTAACGAAGGTACGTACATACGTACGTACGTGCGAACGAACGAACGGACGTGCGTACGTACGTACGTACCTGCGTACCAACGTGTGTACGTACGTACATGCGTACGTACGAACTAACGAACGAATGTACGTACGTAGATAAGTACGTACGAACGAACGAACGATCGTACATAAGTACCTACCTAAGTACGTACGCACGAATTAACGAACGAAAGTACGTATGTACGTACGTACGTTCGTTTGTTCATTCGTTGGTTCATTCTTTCGTTCGTTCGTTCGTCCGTAGGTACGTATGTACGTTCGTTTATTCATTCGTGCGTACGTACTTACGTACGGTTGTTCGTTCGTTCATACGTACTTATCTACGTACGTACGTTCGTTCGTTATTTCGTACGTACGCATGTACGTACGTACACACGTTGGTACGCAGGTACGTATGTACGTACGCATGTCGTACGTACGTACGTTCGTTTGGTCGTTTGTACGTACGTACGTATGTATGTAAGTAGCTTCGTTAGTTCTTTCGTTCTCTCGTTAATTTGTTCGTTCGTACGTCCGTTCGTTCGATCGTTCGTTTGTACGTCCGTACGTACGATTGTTCGTGCGTACGTACGTACGTACGTTCGTTCATTCATTCGTACATACGTACGTACGTTCGTTAGTTCGTCCATTCGTTCGTACGTATGTTTGTGCCTTAATTCTTTCGTTCGTCCGTTCGTACGTACGTACGCACTTTCGTTCGTTCATTCTTTATTTCCTACGTACGCATGTACGTAGGTACACACGTTGGTACGCAGGTACGTACGTATGTACGCACGTCGCACGTACGTACGAAAGCACGTCGTACGTACGTACATTCGTTCGTTCAGTCGTTCGTACGTACGTACGTATGTTCGTACCTTCGTTAGTTCTTTCGTTCTTTCGTTAGTTCGTTCGATCGTTCGTTCGTTCGTACGTACGTACGTAATTACGTTTGTTCGTTCGTACTTACGTACGTTCGAAGGAACAATAGAAGGAACGAAAGTACGTAAGTACGTCCGAATGATCGTACGTAAGTACCTACCTAAGTACGTACGCATGAATTAACGAACGAAAGTACGTATGTACGTACGTACGTTCGTTTGTTCATTCGTTGGTTCATTCTTACGTTAGTTCGTTCGTAGGTACGTACGTATGTACGTTCGTTTGTTCATTCGTGCGTACGTACTTAGGTACGTACTTACGTACGATTGTTCGTTCGTTCATACGAACTTATCTACGTACGTTCGTTCGTTATTTCGTACATACGCATGTACGTACGTACGCACGTTGGTACGCAGGTACGTATGTACATACGCATGTCGTACGTACGTTCGTTTGGTTGTTCGTACGTACGTACGTATGTATGTACGTAGCTTCGTTAGTTCTTTCGTTCTTTCGTTCTTTCGTCAATTTGTTTGTTCGTACGTCCGTTCGTTCGTTCGATCGTCCGTTTGAACGTCCGTACGTATATACGTACGTACGATTGTTCGTGCGTTCGTACGTACGTACGTTCGTTCGTACATTCGTACATAAGTGCGTACTACCTTCGTTAGTTCGTCCATTCGTTCGTACGTATGTTTGTGCCTTAATTCTTTCGTTCGTTCGTTCTTTTGTTCGTCTGTTCGTTCGAACGTAAGTTCGCTCGTTCGTTCGTACGTATTTATGTTCGTTTTTTCTTTATTTCGTTCTTTAGTTCGTATGTTCTTTGTTTCGTTCGTACGCACGTACATTCGTTCGTTCTTACGTACATACGTACTTTCGTTCGTTCAATCTTTCGTGCGTTCGTTCGTACGTACGTACGCACTTTCGTTCGTTCATTCGTTTGTTCATTCTTTCGGTAGTTCGTTCGTTCGTTCGTAGGTACGTACGTATGTACGTTCGTTTGTACATTCGTGCGTACGTACTTACGTACGTACTTATCTACGTACGTACGTTCGTTCGTTATTTCGTACGTACGCATGTACGTACGTACACACGTTGGTACGCAGGTACGTACGTATGTACGCACGTCATACGTACGTACGTAAGCACGTCGTACGTACGTACGTTCGTTCGTTCGGTCGTTTCTACGTACCTTCGTTAGTTCTTTCGTTCTTTCGTTAGTTCGTTCGTTCGTTCTTTCGTTAGATCGTTCGTTCGATCGTTCGTTTTACGTCCGTACGTACATACGATTGTTCGTGCGTGCGTAAGTACGTTCGTTCTTTCGTTCGTTCCTTCGATCGTTCGTTCATTCGTACATACGTACGTACGTACGTTCGTTCGTTCGTCCTTTCGTTCGGAAGTACGATTGTTCCTTAATTCTTTCGTTCGATTGTTCGTTCGTTCTTTCGTTCGTCTGTTCGTTCGAACGTAAGTTCGTTCGTTCGTACGTATTTACGTACGTATGTACGTTCGTTTTTTCTTTATTTCATTCTTTAGATCGTTTGTTCTTTCTTTAGTTCGTACGTACGCACGTACGTTCGTTCGTTCGTTCGTACGTACATACGTATTTCGTTCGTTCAATGTTTCGTTCGTTCGTACGTACGTACATAATTACGTTCGTTCGTTCGTATTTACGTACGTTCGTATTTACGTACGTTCGAAGGAACAAAAGAACGAGCGAAAGTACGTAAGTACGTACGAACGAACGAACGATAGATTGGACGCACGAACGAAAGAATAAATATATATATATATATAAATAAATAAATATATATATAAATAAATAAGCAAATATATATGTATATAAATACATACATATATATAAATACATACATATATATAAATACATACATATATATATATATATATATATATATATATATATATATATATATATATATATATATATAAATGAATATCTATCTATCTATCTATATATATATATATATATATATATATATATAAATGAATATCTATCTATCTATCTATCTATCTATCTACATATATATATATATATATATATATATATATATATATATATATATATATAAATAAATAAATAAATATATATATATATATATATATATATATATATATATATATATATATATATATATATATATATATATATATATATATATATATATATTTATTTATATATATACGTTCGTTCGATCGTTCTTACGTACGTAATTTCGTTCGTTCATTCGTTCTTACGTACGCACATTCGTTCGTACGTAGGTACGTTCGTTTGTTCATTCGTTGGTTCATTCTATATGCACCACCAAAGCTCCAAAGATATGTGATAAATTAAAAAAGGAAAAAAAAATATATATTTTGTTATTTTTTGAAATAAATTATTTTATATTGTTGTCTTTCACTCTGTCGTTTATATATGAGCTTATATATACATGTGTGTTCATTCGTACGAACGTACGTTCGTTCTTTCGTTAGTACGTAGGTACGAACGTACGTACGTTCCTGCTTTCGTTCGTACATACGTAATTACGTACGTACGTTCTTTCGTTCGTTCGTACATACGTTCGCTCGTTCCTTCATTTCTTTTCTTCGTTCGTTCGTTCGTACGTACTATCGTTCATTCGTCCATACGTACGTACGTTCATTCGCTCGTTCGTTCTTTCGTACGTACGGACGTATGAATATGTTTCCGTTCGTTCGTTGTTCGTTCGGTCGTTCGTTCGTTCGTACGAACGTACGACGTGCGTACCTGCGTACGTAGATAAGTCCGTACGAACGAACGAACGATCTTACGTAAGTAGGTACCTAAGTACGTACGCACGAATGAACGTAGGTATGAACGAATGAACGAAAGAATTAAAGAACGAAACAAGGAACGAACGATAGAACAAACGATTTAATGAACAAATGTAGGTACATACGGACGAACGAACGAACAGCCGTACGTACGAAGGAAGGAACGAACGAACGTATGTAAGTACGTACGTAGGAACGAACGAACGATTGAACGAACGCACAAACGAACAAACGAAATAATGTAACGTACGAACGAAGGAACAAAAGAACGAATGAACGAACGAAAGTACGTACATACGTACGTACGAACGAACGAAAGATTGAACGAACGAAATGAAGCATGTACGTACGAACGAACTTACGTTCGAACGAAAAGGACGAACGAACGAAAGAATTAGGGAACAAACGTACGTACGAACGGACGTACGAACGAACGTACGTGTGTACGAAAGAACGAACGAACGAACGACCGAACGATCGATGGAATGAACGAAAGAACGAACGTACGTACGCACGAAGAATGGGACGTACGTATGTACGTACGGACGTACAAACGAACGAACGAACGTACGTACGAACGAACTAACGAAAGAACTAACGAAGGTACGTACATACGTTCGTACGTGCGAACGAAACGAACGGACGTGCGTACGTACGTACCTGCGTACCAACGTGTGTACGTACGTACTTACGTACGTACGAACTAACGAACGAATGTACGTATGTAGATAAGTACGTACGAACGAACGAACGATCGTACATAAGTACCTGCCTAAGTAACGTACGCACGAATTAACGAACGAAAGTACGTACGTACGTTCGTTTGTTCATTCGTTGGTTCATTCTTTCGTTAGTTCGTTCGTTCGTTCGTAGGTACGTATGTACGTTCGTTTATTCATTCGTGCGTACGTACTTACGTACGGTTGTTCGTTCGTTCATACGTACTTATCTACGTACGTACGTTCGTTTGTTATTTCGTACGTACGCATGTACGTACGTACACACGTTGGTACGCAGGTACGTATGTACGTACGCATGTCGTACGTACGTACGTTCGTTTGGTCGTTTGTACGTACGTACGTATGTATGCAAGTATTTATATATATATATATATACGTACGTATGTATGCAAGTATTTATTTATATATATATATATATATATTTATTTATATATATATATATATATATATATATATATTTATATATATATATATATATATATATATATATTTATTTATATATATATATATATATATATATATATATATATATATATTTATTTTATATATATATATATATATATATATATATTTATATATATATATATATATATATATATATTATATATATATATATAATATATATATATATA